>NW_024061732.1:72906-96590 GCF_016432855.1 Salvelinus namaycush | reverse complement strand
CTCAAACACCATGAAATCAAAGAGACGTATTTGTCTCCGACCGCGTAACTAAACCCACTAAGTTCTCCTCTGTGAAATAATACATTCTCTAAGCTGGCTTCACCAAACAGGTCATTCATTTGGTTGGAGAGGTGGGCATATACAGAGGAGTAGTGTTTCAGGTTAGAGAGGTGTAGACAGAGTAGTGTTTCAGGTTAGAGAGGTGTAGACTGTAGTGTTTCAGGTTAGAGAGGTGTCGACTGTAGTGTTTCAGGCTAGAGAGGTGTAGACAGAGTAGTGTTTCAGGTTAGAGAGGTGTCGACTGTAGTGTTTCAGGTTAGAGAGGTGTAGACAGAGTAGTGTTTCAGGTTAGAGAGGTGTAGACAGTAGTGTTTCAGGTTAGAGAGGTGTAGACAGAGTAGTGTTTCAGGTTAGAGAGGTGTAGACAGTAGTGTTTCAGGTTAGAGAGGTGTAGACAGTAGTGTTTCAGGTTAGAGAGGTGTAGACAGAGTAGTGTTTCAGGTTAGAGAGGTGTAGACAGAGTAGTGTTTCAGGTTAGAGAGGTGTAGACAGAGTAGTGTTTCAGGTTAGAGAGGTGTAGACAGAGTAGTGTTTCAGGTTAGAGAGGTGTAGACAGTAGAGTAGTGTTTCAGGTTAGAGAGGTGTAGACAGTAGAGTAGTGTTTCAGGTTAGAGAGGTGTAGACAGAGTAGTGTTTCAGGTTAGAGAGGTGTAGACAGTAGTGTTTCAGGTTAGAGAGGTGTAGACAGTAGAGTAGTGTTTCAGGTTAGAGAGGTGTAGACAGAGTAGTGTTTCAGGTTAGAGAGGTGTAGACAGAGTAGTGTTTCAGGTTAGAGAGGTGTAGACAGTAGTGTTTCAGGTTAGAGAGGTGTAGACAGTAGTGTTTCAGGTTAGAGAGGTGTAGACAGTAGTGTTTCAGGTTAGAGAGGTGTAGACAGTAGTGTTTCAGGTTAGAGAGGTGTAGACAGTAGTGTTTCAGGTTAGAGAGGTGTAGACAGAGTAGTGTTTCAGGTTAGAGAGGTGTAGACAGAGTAGTGTTTCAGGTTAGAGAGGTGTAGACAGAGTAGTGTTTCAGGTTAGAGAGGTGTAGACAGTAGTGTTTCAGGTTAGAGAGGTGTAGACAGAGTAGTGTTTCAGGTTAGAGAGGTGTAGACAGAGTAGTGTTTCAGGTTAGAGAGGTGTAGACAGAGTAGTGTTTCAGGTTAGAGAGGTGTAGACAGAGTAGTGTTTCAGGTTAGAGAGGTGTAGACAGAGTAGTGTTTCAGGTTAGAGAGGTGTAGACAGTAGAGTAGTGTTTCAGGTTAGAGAGGTGTAGACAGTAGTGTTTCAGGTTAGAGAGGTGTAGACAGTAGTGTTTCAGGTTAGAGAGGTGTAGACAGTAGTGTTTCAGGTTAGAGAGGTGTAGACAGTAGTGTTTCAGGTTAGAGAGGTGTAGACAGAGTAGTGTTTCAGGTTAGAGAGGTGTAGACAGAGTAGTGTTTCAGGTTAGAGAGGTGTAGACAGTAGTGTTTCAGGTTAGAGAGGTGTAGACAGAGTAGTGTTTCAGGTTAGAGAGGTGTAGACAGAGTAGTGTTTCAGGTTAGAGAGGTGTAGACAGAGTAGTGTTTCAGGTTAGAGAGGTGTAGACAGAGTAGTGTTTCAGGTTAGAGAGGTGTAGACAGAGTAGTGTTTCAGGTTAGAGAGGTGTAGACAGAGTAGTGTTTCAGGTTAGAGAGGTGTAGACAGAGTAGTGTTTCAGGTTAGAGAGGTGTAGACAGTAGTGTTTCAGGTTAGAGAGGTGTAGACAGTAGTGTTTCAGGTTAGAGAGGTGTAGACAGTAGTGTTTCAGGTTAGAGAGGTGTAGACAGTAGTGTTTCAGGTTAGAGAGGTGTAGACAGAGTAGTGTTTCAGGTTAGAGAGGTGTAGACAGAGTAGTGTTTCAGGTTAGAGAGGTGTAGACAGAGTAGTGTTTCAGGTTAGAGAGGTGTAGACAGAGTAGTGTTTCAGGTTAGAGAGGTGTAGACAGTAGTGTTTCAGGTTAGAGAGGTGTAGACAGTAGTGTTTCAGGTTAGAGAGGTGTAGACAGAGTAGTGTTTCAGGTTAGAGAGGTGTAGACAGTAGTGTTTCAGGTTAGAGAGGTGTAGACAGTAGAGTAGTGTTTCAGGTTAGAGAGGTGTAGACAGAGTAGTGTTTCAGGTTAGAGAGGTGTAGACAGTAGTGTTTCAGGTTAGAGAGGTGTAGACAGTAGTGTTTCAGGTTAGAGAGGTGTAGACAGTAGTGTTTCAGGTTAGAGAGGTGTAGACAGTAGTGTTTCAGGTTAGAGAGGTGTAGACAGAGTAGTGTTTCAGGTTAGAGAGGTGTAGACAGAGTAGTGTTTCAGGTTAGAGGGGTGTAGACAGAGTAGTGTTTCAGGTTAGAGGGGTGTAGACAGAGTAGTGTTTCAGGTTAGAGAGGTGTAGACAGTAGTGTTTCAGGTTAGAGAGGTGTAGACTGTAGTGTTTCAGGTTAGAGAGGTGTAGACAGTAGAGTAGTGTTTCAGGTTAGAGAGGTGTAGACAGAGTAGTGTTTCAGGTTAGAGAGGTGTAGACAGTAGTGTTTCAGGTTAGAGAGGTGTAGACAGTAGTGTTTCAGGTTAGAGAGGTGTAGACAGTAGTGTTTCAGGTTAGAGAGGTGTAGACAGAGTAGTGTTTCAGGTTAGAGAGGTGTAGACAGAGTAGTGTTTCAGGTTAGAGAGGTGTAGACAGAGTAGTGTTTCAGGTTAGAGAGGTGTAGACAGAGTAGTGTTTCAGGTTAGAGAGGTGTAGACAGAGTAGTGTTTCAGGTTAGAGAGGTGTAGACAGTAGTGTTTCAGGTTAGAGAGGTGTAGACAGTAGTGTTTCAGGTTAGAGAGGTGTAGACAGAGTAGTGTTTCAGGTTAGAGAGGTGTAGACAGTAGTGTTTCAGGTTAGAGAGGTGTAGACAGTAGAGTAGTGTTTCAGGTTAGAGAGGTGTAGACAGTAGAGTAGTGTTTCAGGTTAGAGAGGTGTAGACAGTAGTGTTTCAGGTTAGAGAGGTGTAGACAGTAGTGTTTCAGGTTAGAGAGGTGTAGACAGTAGTGTTTCAGGTTAGAGAGGTGTAGACAGTAGTGTTTCAGGTTAGAGAGGTGTAGACAGAGTAGTGTTTCAGGTTAGAGAGGTGTAGACAGAGTAGTGTTTCAGGTTAGAGGGGTGTAGACAGAGTAGTGTTTCAGGTTAGAGGGGTGTAGACAGAGTAGTGTTTCAGGTTAGAGAGGTGTAGACAGTAGTGTTTCAGGTTAGAGAGGTGTAGACTGTAGTGTTTCAGGTTAGAGAGGTGTAGACAGTAGAGTAGTGTTTCAGGTTAGAGAGGTGTAGACAGAGTAGTGTTTCAGGTTAGAGAGGTGTAGACAGAGTAGTGTTTCAGGTTAGAGAGGTGTAGACAGTAGTGTTTCAGGTTAGAGAGGTGTAGACAGAGTAGTGTTTCAGGTTAGAGTGGTGTAGACAGTAGTGTTTCAGGTTAGAGAGGTGTAGACTGTAGTGTTTCAGGTTAGAGAGGTGTAGACAGTAGAGTAGTGTTTCAGGTTAGAGAGGTGTAGACAGAGTAGTGTTTCAGGTTAGAGAGGTGTAGACAGTAGTGTTTCAGGTTAGAGAGGTGTAGACAGTAGTGTTTCAGGTTAGAGAGGTGTAGACAGAGTAGTGTTTCAGGTTAGAGTGGTGTAGACAGTAGTGTTTCAGGTTAGAGAGGTGTAGACAGTAGAGTAGTGTTTCAGGTTAGAGAGGTGTAGACAGAGTAGTGTTTCAGGTTAGAGAGGTGTAGACAGTAGTGTTTCAGGTTAGAGAGGTGTAGACAGTAGTGTTTCAGGTTAGAGAGGTGTAGACAGTAGTGTTTCAGGTTAGAGAGGTGTAGACAGAGTAGTGTTTCAGGTTAGAGAGGTGTAGACAGAGTAGTGTTTCAGGTTAGAGAGGTGTAGACAGAGTAGTGTTTCAGGTTAGAGAGGTGTAGACAGTAGTGTTTCAGGTTAGAGAGGTGTAGACAGTAGTGTTTCAGGTTAGAGAGGTGTAGACAGTAGTGTTTCAGGTTAGAGAGGTGTAGACAGTAGTGTTTCAGGTTAGAGAGGTGTAGACAGTAGTGTTTCCACTACCTCAGCTCCACCACTATCTCAGTCTTCGTCCCAAATGGCACCCTCCATAGGGCCCTGGTCAAAAGTAGTTCACGATAAAGGGACTAGGCTGCCATTTGGGACCAAGTATCTGTGTAGTTATGTTTCTGCAGCCGTGAGCCTTTGACGTGTCCGACTGACCGCAGCACAGCTGTCCTCCAGAGAACAACAACAATCACATCAAAGGAGTTCCTGTCTGTCAGGAGAATCACTGCTTATCCTCTGACCCACACATTACTGCACAACTACATTACCTCATTACTGCATTACTACATTACTGCATTGTCTTATTAATACACAACTACATTACCACATTAATGCATTACTACATTAACACATTACTGCATTGTCTTATTACTACATTAATGCATTACTGCATTGCTGCATAAATCCATTACCTCATTACTGCATTGTCTTATTACTATATTAATGTATTACTGCATTGCTGCATAAATACATTACATCATTACTGCATTGTCTTATTACTACACAACTAAATTACCACATTACTGCATTACATCAATACATTCTCATTACTAAGTTGGTATTTCCTCATTACTACATTACCTCATTGATGCATTACTACATTGAATCATTGTATTACCTCATTACTGCATTGCCTCATTACCTCCTTACTACATTGCCGTAGTACCTCGTTACTACATTACCTCATTACTACATTATGTATTACCTCATTACTACATTATGGTATTGCCACATTACTATATTACCTGATTGCTGCATTACTGTATTACCGTATTACTACATTACCGTATTACTACATTGCCATATTACCTCATTAATGTGTTACTATATTGCCTCATTAATGTATTACCTCATTAATACATTACAAGGCCCTGTGGAGCACACGCCACTCAGAAGGAGAGGGTCTGAGCGACATGGAGGAGGTATGGAGAGAGGGAGAGAGAGAGAGAGAGACAGAGAGAGACAGAGAGAGAGAGAGAGAGAGAGAGAGAGAGAGAGAGAGAGAGAGAGAGAGAGAGAGAGAGAGAGAGAGAGAGAGAGAGAGAGAGAGACAGAGAGAGACAGAGAGAGAGAGAGAGAGAGAGAGAGAGAGAGAGCGACAGAGAGAGAGAGACAGAGAGAGAGAGCGACAGAGAGAGAGAGAGAGAGAGAGAGAGAGAGCGACAGAGAGAGGGAGAGAGAGAGAGAGAGAGAGACAGAGAGAGAGAGAGACAGAGAGAGAGCAGGGTGAGGGTGACAGAAAGAGAGAGAGAGAGACCTACCTCTCTTGCTTTGGCAATGTTAACACGTTTCCCATGCCAATAAAGCCCCTTGAATTGAATTGAATTGAGAGAGAGAGACATAGAGAGAGAGACAGAGAGAGAGAGAGAGAGAGAGAGAGAGACAGAGAGAGAGAGAGACAGAGAGAGGGAGAGAGAGAGAGAGAGACAGAGAGAGAGAGCGACAGAGAGAGAGAGACAGAGAGAGAGAGCGACAGAGAGAGAGAGACAGAGAGAGAGAGAGAGACAGAGAGAGAGCAGGGTGAGGGTGACATGCAAAACTGAGTGTAATCAGAATGTTGGTCTAGGACTGGGCCTCTACATTACACAGAATGTTCCTCCAGCCAGCCTGGGGAGAGTCTAGCTGAGGCCCCAGAGAGATGAGAGAAGGAGCCATCTGGAGGGATGGGGAGGCTGGGGGTGTCCATCACTGGGCTGTAGGCTGGGTTGGGCCATAAAGGAGGTGCTGCTAAGGTCATTCTTTCAAGTTCAGCGCGAGAAGAGGATGAGTAAAGTAATTCATAACAGAGAAGGGAGGGGAAGGCGGGGAATAATCTCTCTCTCTCACACCTCAGGGATGGTCAACAAGGATCCAGAACCCATTACCTAACGCTTCAGGACCGGGGTCCAGAGTATGTTGTGGTTTATAGGGGTTAGGACCTCAACAACGATGGATCTGATCTGAGAGACGATAGTCCTGCAAAATATTACAACTCTTCAGTGCTCTGTGTGAGAAACAATGTTCGTGTCCATGAACCTGGCTTGCATTATAACTGTCATATATCTGGCAGGAAGACCATGGTGAACACACACAGAGACAATGTATTGAACCTGGCCGACATTATAACTGTCATATATCTGGCAGGAAGACCATGGTGAACACACACAGAGACAATGTATTGAACCTGGCCTACATTATGACTGTCATATACCTGGCAGGAAGACCATGGTGAACACACATAGACAATGTATTGAACCTGGCCTACATTATGACTGTCATATACCTGGCAGGAAGACCATGGTGAACACACAGAGACAATGTATTGAACCTGGCCTACATTATGACTGTCATATACCTGGCAGGAAGACCATGGTGAACACACACAGAGACAATGTATTGAACCTGGCCTGCATTATAACTGTCATATACCTGGCAGGAAGGCCATGGTGAACACACAGAGACAATGTATTGAACCTGGCCTGCATTATGACTGTCATATACCTGGCAGGAAGACCATTGTGAACACACACAGAGACAATGTATTGAACCTGGCCTACATTATGACTGTCATATACCTGGCAGGAAGACCATGGTAAACACACACAGAGACAATGTATTGAACCTGGCCTACATTATGACTGTCATATACCTGGCAGG
Organism: Salvelinus namaycush; assembly: GCF_016432855.1. Classification (NCBI taxonomy): domain Eukaryota; kingdom Metazoa; phylum Chordata; class Actinopteri; order Salmoniformes; family Salmonidae; genus Salvelinus; species Salvelinus namaycush. The sequence continues at coordinate 89,834 of NW_024061732.1, read as the reverse complement.
AAGACCATGGTGAACACACACAGAGACAATGTATTGAACCTGGCCTGCATTATAACTGTCATATACCTGGCAGGAAGACCATGGTGAACACACACAGAGACAATGTATTGAACCTGGCCTGCATTATAACTGTCATATACCTGGCAGGAAGACCATGGTGAACACACAGAGACAATGTATTGAACCTGGCCTGCATTATAACTGTCATATACCTGGCAGGAAGACCATGGTGAACACACACAGCGACAATGTATTGAACCTGGCCTGCATTATAACTGTCATATACCTGGCAGGAAGACCATGGTGAACACACAGAGACAATGTATGGAACCTGGCCTGCATTATGACTGTCATATACCTGGCAGGATTTTTAAATTTTATTTAACCTTTTATTTAACTAGGCAAGTCAGTTAAGAACAAATTCTTATTTACAATGACGGCCTACCGGGGAACAGTGGGTTAACTGCCTTGTTCAGGGGCAGAACGACAGATTTTTACCTTGTCAGCTCGGGGATTCGATCCAGAAACCTTTCGGTTACTAGTCCAACGGTCTTACCACTAGGCTACCTGCCTCCCCAACAGTATTGGTCCTAATGCGTATCTTTTAACCAGCAGTCAGTCTCACAGCTAACAGACCAGTCTCACAGCTAACAGACCAGTCTCACGGCTAACAGACCAGCCTCACGGCTAACAGACCAGCCTCACGGCTAACAGACCAGCCTCACGGCTAACAGACCAGCCTCACGGCTAACAGACCAGCCTCACGGCTAACAGACCAGTCTCACGGCTAACAGACCAGTCTCACAGCTAACAGACCAGTCTCACAGCTAACAGACCAGTCTCACGGCTAACAGACCAGTCTCACAGGCTAACAGACCAGTCTCACAGGCTAACAGACCAGTCTCACGGCTAACAGACCAGCCTCACAGCTAACAGACCAGCCTCATAGCTAACAGACCAGCCTCACAGCTAACAGACCAGTCTCACAGCTAACAGACCAGTCTCACAGCTAACAGACCAGTCTCACAGCTAACAGACCAGTCTCACAGCTAACAGACCAGTCTCACAGCTAACAGACCAGTCTCACAGCTAACAGACCAGTCTCACAGCTAACAGACCAGTCTCACGGCTAACAGACCAGCCTCACAGCTAACAGACCAGCCTCACAGCTAACAGACCAGCCTCACAGCTAACAGACCAGTCTCACAGCTAACAGACCAGCCTCATAGCTAACAGACCGGTCTCACAGCTAACAGACCAGTCTCACAGCTAACAGACCAGTCTCACAGCTAACAGACCAGTCTCACAGCTAACAGACCAGTCTCACAGCTAACAGACCAGTCTCACAGCTAACAGACCAGTCTCACAGGCTAACAGACCAGTCTCACAGGCTAACAGACCAGTCTCACAGCTAACAGACCAGTCTCACAGCTAACAGACCAGTCTCACAGCTAACAGACCAGCCTCACAGCTAACAGACCAGTCTCACAGCTAACAGACCAGCCTCACAGGCTAACAGACCAGTCTCACAGCTAACAGACCAGTCTCACAGCTAACAGACCAGTCTCACAGCTAACAGACCAGTCTCACAGCTAACAGACCAGTCTCACAGCTAACAGACCAGTCTCACAGCTAACAGACCAGTCTCACGGCTAACAGACCGGTCTCACAGCTAACAGACCAGTCTCACAGCTAACAGACCAGCCTCACAGGCTAACAGACCAGTCTCACAGCTAACAGACCAGTCTCACAGCTAACAGACCAGTCTCACAGCTAACAGACCAGTCTCACAGCTAACAGACCAGTCTCACAGCTAACAGACCAGTCTCACAGCTAACAGACCAGTCTCACAGCTAACAGACCAGTCTCACAGCTAACAGACCAGTCTCACAGCTAACAGACCAGCCTCATAGCTAACAGACCAGTCTCACAGCTAACAGACCAGTCTCACGGCTAACAGACCAGTCTCACGGCTAACAGACCAGTCTCACGGCTAACAGACCAGTCTCACGGCTAACAGACCAGTCTCACGGCTAACAGACCAGTCTCACGGCTAACAGACCAGTCTCACGGCTAACAAACCAGTCTCACAGCTAACAGACCAGTCTCACAGCTAACAGACCAGTCTCACAGCTAACAGACCAGTCTCACGGCTAACAGACCAGTCTCACAGCTAACAGACCAGTCTCACAGCTAACAGACCAGTCTCACAGCTAACAGACCAGTCTCACAGCTAACAGACCAGTCTCACAGCTAACAGACCAGTCTCACGGCTAACAGACCAGTCTCACAGCAGAGTGCTGAATAAAAGCACTGATGTCATAGCATCATCTATAAACATCGCTCAGGTGCACGTTTATTTTCCTTGGAAGTAGAGGACAGTCATGAAATAAGAATCGGACCAAAAACCTAAACAATAAATCCCTGGTAACACTTTAAAGAAGAGGGAGAGGGAGGGGAGGGAGGGAGGGGGGAGAGGTGGTAACACTTTAAAGAATGTTAAGTAGAATGACTGTTCAAATAAACTCTAGCTGGCAGTGAAGGAGAGAGGGAGGGAGGGAGAGGGGAGAGGTAGGGAGGGAGGGAGAGGTAGGGAGGGAGGGAGGGGAGAGGGAGGGAGAGGGGAGAGGTAGGGAGGGAGGGAGGGGAGAGGGAGGGAGAGGGGAGAGGTAGGGAGGGAGGGAGGGGAGAGGGAGGGAGAGGGGAGGTGAGAGGGAGGGAGGGGAGAGGGAGGGAGGGGGGGGGGAGAGGGAGAGAGAGGGAGGGAGAGGGGGGAGAGGGAGTGAGGGGTAGGGAGAGGGGGGAGAGGGAGTGAGGGGTAGGGAAATATGGGGGAGAGGGGAGAGGGAGGGAAATAGGGAAATGGGTAAGGAGGGAGAGAGAGAGAAGTAAGGAGGGAGGGAGAGAGAGAGGTAAGAAGGGAGGGAGGGAGGGAAGGAGGGAGGGAGATAAGGAGGGAGGGAGGGAGATAAGGAGGGAGGGAGGGAGGTAAGGAGGGAGGGAGATAAGGAGGGAGGGAGAGAGGTAAGGAGGGAGGGAGAGAGTTAAGGAGGGAAGTAAGGAGGGAAGGAAGTAAGGAGGGAAGTAAGGAGGGAGGGAGGGAGGGAGGGAGGGAAGGAGGTAGGGAGGGAGGTAAGGAGGTAGGGAGGGAGACAGGTTATGAGGGAGAGAGACAGGTAAGGAGGGAGGGAGGGAGACAGGTTATGAGGGAGGGAGGGAGGGAGGGAGACATGTTATGAGGGAGGGAGGGAGACAGGTTATGAGGGAGGGAGGGAGACAGGTTATGAGGGAGAGAGACAGGCTATGAGGGAGGGAGGGAGGGAGAGAGGTTAGGAGGTAAGGAGGGAGACAGATTAGGAGGGAGACAGGTTAGGAGGGAGGGAGGGAGGTAAGGAGGGAGGGATACAGGTTAGGAGGTAAGGAGGGAGGGAGGGAGGGAGGTAAGGAGGGAGGGAGACAGGTTAGGAGGGAGGGAGGGAGGTAAGGAGGGAGGGAGACAGGTTAGGAGGTAAGGAGGGAGGGAGACAGGTTAGGAGGTAAGGAGGGAGGGAGACAGGTTAGGAGGTAAGGAGGGAGGGAGACAGGTTAGGAGGTAAGGAGGGAGGGAGACAGGTTAGGAGGTAAGGAGGGAGGGAGACAGGTTAGGAGGTAAGGAGGGAGGGAGACAGGTTAGGAGGGAGGGAGGGAGGTTAGGGGAAAACAGTGAAACAAGCTGTGCCATTTGACACGTTCCCACCACATAGAGGAGGAGGTCCCACCACATAGAGGAGGAGGTCCCACCACATAGAGGAGGAGGTCCCACCACATAGAGAAGGAGGTCCCACCACATAGAGAAGGAGGTCCCACCACATAGAGGAGGAGGTCCCACCACATAGAGGAGGAGGTCCCACCACATAGAGGAGGAGGTCCCACCACATAGAGGAGGAGGTCCCACCACATAGAGGAGGAGGTCCCACCACATAGAGGAGGAGGTCCCACCACATAGAGGAGGAGGTCCCACCACATAGAGGAGGAGGTCCCACCACATAGAGGAGGGGGTCCCACCACATAGAGGAGGTCCCACCACATAGAGGAGGAGGTCCCACCACATAGAGGAGGAGGTCCCACCACATAGAGGAGGAGGTCCCACCACATAGCACCACTGAATCACATTAGTGGAAACAAAGGCTGTTCTCAGGTAGAGGAGGAGGGAGAGGAGAGAGAGAGACAGATAGAGAAAGGGAGATAGAGGAGAGAGAGAGAGAGAGAGAGATGGAGAGAGAGAGAGAGAGGAGAGAGAGAGAGAGGAGAGAGAGAGAGAGGAGAGAGAGAGAGAGGAGAGAGAGAGAAGAGAGAAGAGAGGAGAGAGGAGAGAGGAGAGAGGAGAGAGAGAGAGAGAGAGAGAGAGAGAGAGAGAGAGAGAGGGAAGAGGGGGGATGAGAGGGAAACAGATAGAGATAGAGGAGAGAAAGAGGGAGAGTGAAGGGAGATTCAGAGAGAGAGAGAGCGGGAAGGAGATTCAGAGGGAGAGTACAGAATCTCTTGGCTCACCCAGCAGTGAACTGCCTCCAATACTGTAGTATCTTTAGTACATCTGATTGCATCTCTGGCTGTGAACTCTAATTTACACGCTGTCTGTCTGCTGGATGTACTCTCTGGTCAGACCTAGATATATGGAACATCAGGTGTATTTAGTCTATGTCTATGAGTCCAGCTCTGACAGTCTCTACCTGGACACAGAAAGGTCTGGAGAAGACGAGGGTAGTCAGATATCGTTGTATTAAGTTATAACCTGGACACAGAAAGGTCTGGAGAAGACGAGGGTAGTCAGATATCGTTGTATTAAGTTATAACCTGGACACAGAAAGGTCTGGAGAAGACGAGGGTAGTCAGATATCGTTGTATTAAGTTATAACCTGGACACAGAAAGGTCTGGAGAAGACGAGGGTAGTCAGATATCGTTGTATTAAGTTATAACCTGGACACAGAAAGGTCTGGAGAAGACGAGGGTAGTCAGATATCGTTGTATTAAGTTATAACCTGGACACAGAAAGGTCTGGAGAAGACGAGGGTAGTCAGATATCGTTGTATTAAGTTATAACCTGGACACAGAAAGGTATGGAGAAGACGAGGGTAGTGAGAAATCGTTGTTATAGTTATAAATAATGTCTGGGTCTGGGGCTGTTTTTCATGGTTTGGGACCCTTAGTTCCAGTGAAGGGAAATCTTAACGCTACAGCATACAATGACATTCTAGATGATTCTGTGCTTCCAACTTTGTGGCAACAGTTTGGGGAAGGCCCTTTCCTGTTTCAGCATGACAACACCCCCGTGCAACAAAGCGAGGTCCAAATAGAAATGGTTTGTCGAGATCGGTGTGGAAGAACTTGACTGGCCTGCACAGAGCCCTGACCTCAACCCCATCGAACCCCTTTGGGATGAATTGGAACACCGACTACAAGCCAGGCCTAATCACCCAACATCAGTGCCCGACCTCACTAATGCTCTTGTGGCTGAATGGAAGCAAGTCCCCGCAGCAATGTTCCAAGATCTAGTGGAAAGCCTTCCCAGAAGAGTGGAGGCTGTTATAGCAGCAATGTTCCAACATCTAGTGGAAAGCCTTCCCAGAAGAGTGGAGGCTGTTATAGCAGCAATGTTCCAACATCTAGTGGAAAGCCTTCCCAGAAGAGTGGAGGCTGTTATAGCAGCAATGTTCCAACATCTAGTGGAAAGCCTTCCCAGAAGAGTGGAGGCTGTTATAGCAGCAATGTTCCAACATCTAGTGGAAAGCCTTCCCAGAAGACTGGAGGCTGTTATAGCAGCAATGTTCCAACATCTAGTGGAAAGCCTTCCCAGAAGAGTGGAGGCTGTTATAGCAGCAATGTTCCAACATCTAGTGGAAAGCCTTCCCAGAAGAGTGGAGGCTGTTATAGCAGCAATGTTCCAACATCTAGTGGAAAGCCTTCCCAGAAGAGTGGAGGCTGTTATAGCAGCAATGTTCCAACATCTAGTGGAAAGCCTTCCCAGAAGAGTGGAGGCTGTTATAGAAGCAATGTTCCAACATCTAGTGGAAAGCCTTCCCAGAAGAGTGGAGGCTGTTATAGCAGCAATGTTCCAACATCTAGTGGAAAGCCTTCCCAGAAGAGTGGAGGCTGTTATAGCAGCAATGTTCCAACATCTAGTGGAAAGCCTTCCCAGAAGAGTGGAGGCTGTTATAGCAGCAATGTTCCAACATCTAGTGGAAAGCCTTCCCAGAAGAGTGGAGGCTGTTATAGCAGCAATGTTCCAACATCTAGTGGAAAGCCTTCCCAGAAGAGTGGAGGCTGTTATAGCAGCAATGTTCCAACATCTAGTGGAAAGCCTTCCCAGAAGAGTGGATGCTGTTATAGCAGCAATGTTCCTACATCTAGTGGAAAGCCTTCCCAGAAGAGTGGAGGCTGTTATAGCAGCAATGTTCCAACATCTAGTGGAAAGCCTTCCCAGAAGAGTGGAGGCTGTTATAGCAGCAATGTTCCAACATCTAGTGGAAAGCCTTCCCAGAAGAGTGGAGGCTGTTATAGCAGCAATGTTCCAACATCTAGTGGAAAGCCTTCCCAGAAGAGTGGAGGCTGTTATAGCAGCAATGTTCCAACATCTAGTGGAAAGCCTTCCCAGAAGAGTGGAGGCTGTTATAGCAGCAATGTTCCAACATCTAGTGGAAAGCCTTCCCAGAAGAGTGGATGCTGTTATAGCAGCAATGTTCCTACATCTAGTGGAAAGCCTTCCCAGAAGAGTGGAGGCTGTTATAGCAGCAATGTTCCAACATCTAGTGGAAAGCCTTCCCAGAAGAGTGGAGGCTGTTATAGCAGCAATGTTCCAACATCTAGTGGAAAGCCTTCCCAGAAGAGTGGAGGCTGTTATAGCAGCAATGTTCCAACATCTAGTGGAAAGCCTTCCCAGAAGAGTGGATGCTGTTATAGCAGCAATGTTCCTACATCTAGTGGAAAGCCTTCCCAGAAGAGTGGAGGCTGTTATAGCAGCAATGTTCCAACATCTAGTGGAAAGCCTTCCCAGAAGAGTGGAGGCTGTTATAGCAGCAATGTTCCAACATCTAGTGGAAAGCCTTCCCAGAAGAGTGGAGGCTGTTATAGCAGCAATGTTCCAACATCTAGTGGAAAGCCTTCCCAGAAGAGTGGAGGCTGTTATAGCAGCAATGTTCCAACATCTAGTGGAAAGCCTTCCCAGAAGAGTGGAGGCTGTTATAGCAGCAATGTTCCAACATCTAGTGGAAAGCCTTCCCAGAAGAGTGGATGCTGTTATAGCAGCAATGTTCCTACATCTAGTGGAAAGCCTTCCCAGAAGAGTGGAGGCTGTTATAGCAGCAATGTTCCAACATCTAGTGGAAAGCCTTCCCAGAAGAGTGGAGGCTGTTATAGCAGCAATGTTCCAACATCTAGTGGAAAGCCTTCCCAGAAGAGTGGAGGCTGTTATAGCAGCAATGTTCCAACATCTAGTGGAAAGCCTTCCCAGAAGAGTGGAGGCTGTTATAGCAGCAAAAGGGGGGAAACCAACTCCATATTAATGCCAATGATTTCAGAATGTAATTACAAATCATGTAATTTAGAGGTAGAGCAACCTTAAATAACAACACGTGTAATTCACCAAGACAGAAGGATTGTTCTGTGAAAAAAGGGGGTCAGAGGTCACACAGTAAAGTATACTGTGGTAGACTGGAACCAGGTTCTGCTAAGACAGGAACATCCAGAGATATGCACGACCTTAAATTACTAACACTACTTTAAATGACATGTACGTTCGCAGAGAAAACATCTCTGGCTATGAATTCTTTTTTACAAGGTCCCAAAAACCCGAAGACGAGACATTGATGTCAGGTCTGGGAGGAGAAGTCTGTAAAATATTACAGCAATTTGCCCAGTTTTGCTTTGATCGTTACACAGCAAGATCCTGAGTCGTGATTATTATTTTATACCGTCTTTATTTACGACTCTACTTTATAATTCCTATGAGTCAGAACGTCTATCTGAACATCATGAATAATAAAAAAAAATTAAAAAGGGGAACATTTGATGAATTATTGTTAAAAAAATGTAAAAAAGAGAGAGAAGATTTAATGAAAGAAACACGTGGACTATCATGATAGAACCTGGAGTGATGATACTGTGGGAGTTAGAGTTACAGGAGTTTCCCCTTTAAATCTGTCTGTGAGGAAGACCTTTACATCTGTCTGTGAGGAAGACCTTTACATCTGTCTGTGAGGAAGACCTTTACATATGTCTGTGAGGAAGACCTTTACATCTGTCTGTGAGGAAGACCTTTAAATATGTCTGTGAGGAAGACCTTTACATCTGTCTGTGAGGAAGACCTTTTACATCTGTCTGTGAGGAAGACCTGTACATCTGTCTGTGAGGAAGACCTTTACATCTGTCTGTGAGGAAGACCTTTTACATCTGTCTGTGAGGAAGACCTTTTACATCTGTCTGTGAGGAAGACCTTTTACATCTGTCTGTGAGGAAGACCTTTAAATCTGTCTGTGAGGAAGACCTGTACATCTGTCTGTGAGGAAGACCTTTACATCTGTCTGTGAGGAAGACCTTTACATCTGTCTGTGAGGAAGACCTTTAAATCTGTCTGTGAGGAAGACCTTTAAATCTGTCTGTGAGGAAGACCTTTACATCTGTCTGTGAGGAAGACCTTTACATCTGTCTGTGAGGAAGACCTTTACATCTGTCTGTGAGGAAGACCTTTACATCTGTCTGTGAGGAAGACCTTTACATCTGTCTGTGAGGAAGACCTTTACATCTGTCTGTGAGGAAGACCTTTACATCTGTCTGTGAGGAAGACCTTTACATCTGTCTGTGAGGAAGACCTGTACATCTGTCTGTGAGGAAGACCTTTACATCTGTCTGTGAGGAAGACCTTTAAATCTGTCTGTGAGGAAGACCTTTAAATCTGTCTGTGAGGAAGACCTTTAAATCTGTCTGTGAGGAAGACCTTTACATCTGTCTGTGAGGAAGACCTTTACATCTGTCTGTGAGGAAGACCTTTACATCTGTCTGTGAGGAAGACCTTTACATCTGTCTGTGAGGAAGACCTTTACATCTGTCTGTGAGGAAGACCTTTAAATCTGTCTGTGAGGAAGACCTTTACATGAAACACACGTGTTGAACTGTTGCTGACCATAGATATAAATATTTACCGAAAAAGGACCATGTTTCCCAACTGTAATAGTATTGAATGACTAAATGTCGTATTCAAACGGTTTATAATAAAAAGTCTAATTGAAACCCCAAGGAGGAACCATGTCCATGATTGTGGTCCCGTGTGGCTCAGTTGGTAGAGCATGGCGCTTGCAACGCCAGGGTTGTGGGTTCATTTCCCACGGGGGACCAGTACAAAAAAAAAGTATGAATGTATGTACTTGTAAGTCGCTCTGGATAAGAGCGTCTGCTAAATGACTTAAATGTAAATGTTAAATGTATGATGACCATGAGATAAAGGAAGTGGCCTGTATTGGACCAGGCATAAACGTCTAATCACCCCAAGGGGTCGTATAGTGGAAACACTCTATACTACGATGCCGCTTTATCATTAAAGACAATTATGTCACGTCTGTCTTCCATAAAGACAAATGAGTCTATGATTACGGCTGGGATTGGTACTATTAGGATGACATAAAGAACATGGCCTGTATTTGACCTGCGGTTTAATCACCACTACGGTTTTAATGTGAATCACGTCACGGAGGAGTCAGTGGTCTGACGATAAGGACTAACAATAACCACTGAACAACATCACTGCAACCTGCTAATATAGCAGGGATTTACATTCAACAACACCTGACATCAATGTTTTCACAGCGTTGGAATAGAATTTATAAAACAATTCATTAAATCATTCATTATTATTATTATTAAATCGTTTTAGAATCATTCAAGGAGTCCTGACTGACCGCAAAAGTTTTAACAGGATGGTAAAATAATTTATAACAGAATTTATTACAGAATTTATCATCATTATTACAGACCTCCATCACTAGATACAATACAGACCTCCATCACTAGATACTATACAGACCTCCATCACTAGATACTATACAGACCTCCATCACTAGATACAATACAGACCTCCATCACTAGATACAATACAGACCTCCATCACTAGATACAGACCTCCATCACTAGATACAATACAGACCTCCATCACTAGATACAGACCTCCATCACTAGATACAATACAGACCTCCATCACTAGATACAGACCTCCATCACTAGATACAGACCTCCATCACTAGATACAATACAGACCTCCATCACTAGATACTATACAGACCTCCATCACTAGATACAATACAGACCTCCATCACTAGATACAATACAGACCTCCATCACTAGATACAGACCTCCATCACTAGATACTATACAGACCTCCATCACTAGATACAATACAGACCTCCATCACTAGATACTATACAGACCTCCATCACTAGATACTATACAGACCTCCATCACTAGATACTATACAGACCTCCATCACTAGATACTATACAGACCTCCATCACTAGATACAATACAGACCTCCATCACTAGATACAAAACATACCTCCATCACTAGATACAATACAGACCTCCATCACTAGATACTATACAGACCTCCATCACTAGATACTATACAGACCTCCATCACTAGATACTATACAGACCTCCATCACTAGATACTATACAGACCTCAATCACTAGATACAATACAGACCTCCATCACTAGATACTATACAGACCTCAATCACTAGATACTATACAGACCTCCATCACTAGATACAGACCTCCATCACTAGATACTATACAGACCTCCATCACTAGATACTATACAGACCTCCATCACTAGATACAGACCTCCATCACTAGATACAGACCTCCATCACTAGATACAGACCTCCATCACTAGATACAGACCTCCATCACTAGATACAGACCTCCATCACTAGATACTATACAGACCTCCATCACTAGATACAATACAGACCTCCATCACTAGATAATATACAGACCTCCATCACTAGATACAGACCTCCATCACTAGATAATATACAGACCTCCATCACTAGATACAGACCTCCATCACTAGATAATATACAGACCTCCATCACTAGATACAGACCTCCATCACTAGATACTATACAGACCTCCATCACTAGATATTATACAGACCTCCATCACTAGATACAGACCTCCATCACTAGATACAGACCTCCATACTAGATACTATACAGACCTCCATCACTAGATACTATACAGACCTCCATCACTAGATACAGACCTCCATCACTAGATACTATACAGACCTCCATACTAGATACAATACAGACATCCATCACTAGATACTATACAGACCTCCATCACTAGATACAGACCTCCATCACTAGATACAATACAGACCTCCATCACCAGATACTATACAGACCTCCATCACTAGATACAGACATCCATCACTAGATATTATACAGACCTCCATCACTAGATACAATACAGACCTCCATCACTAGATACTATACAGACCTCCATCACTAGATACAGACCTCCATCACTAGATACTATACAGACCTCCATCACTAGATACAGACCTCCATCACTAGATACTATACAGACCTCCATCACTAGATATTATACAGACCTCCATCACTAGATACAGACCTCCATCACTAGATACAGACCTCCATACTAGATACTATACAGACCTCCATCACTAGATACTATACAGACCTCCATCACTAGATACAGACCTCCATCACTAGATACTATACAGACCTCCATACTAGATACAATACAGACATCCATCACTAGATACTATACAGACCTCCATCACTAGATACAGACCTCCATCACTAGATACAATACAGACCTCCATCACCAGATACTATACAGACCTCCATCACTAGATACAGACATCCATCACTAGATATTATACAGACCTCCATCACTAGATACAATACAGACCTCCATCACTAGATACTATACAGACCTCCATCACTAGATACAGACCTCCATCACTAGATACTATACAGACCTCCATCACTAGATACAGACATCCATCACTAGATACTATACAGACCTCCATCACTAGATACAGACCTCCATCACTAGATACTATACAGACCTCCATCACTAGATACAGACCTCCATACTAGATACTATACAGACCTCCATCACTAGATACTATACAGACCTCCATCACTAGATACAGACCTCCATCACTAGATACAATACAGACCTCCATCACTAGATACTATACAGACCTCCATCACTAGATACAGACATCCATCACTAGATATTATACAGACCTCCATCACTAGATACAATACAGACCTCCATCACTAGATACTATACAGACCTCCATCACTAGATACAGACCTCCATCACTAGATACTATACAGACCTCCATCACTAGATACAGACATCCATCACTAGATACTATACAGACCTCCATCACTAGATACTATACAGACCTCCATCACTAGATACTATACAGACCTCCATCACTAGATACTATACAGACCTCCATCACTAGATACAGACCTCCATACTAGATACTATACAGACCTCCATCACTAGATACTATACAGACCTCCATCACTAGATACTATACAGACCTCCATCACTAGATACTATACAGACCTCCATCACTAGATACAGACCTCCATCACTAGATAATATACAGACCTCCATCACTAGATACTATACAGACCTCCATCACTAGATACTATACAGACCTCCATCACTAGATACAATACAGACCTCCATCACTAGATACAATACAGACCTCCATCACTAGATACAATACAGACCTCCATCACTAGATACTATACAGACCTCCATCACTAGATACAAAACAGACCTCCATCACTAGATACAAAACAGACCTCCATCACTAGATACAAAACAGACCTCCATCACTAGATACAGACCTCCATCACTAGATACAGACCTCCGTCACTAGATACTATACAGACCTCCATCACTAGATACCGACCTCCATCACTAGATACCGACCTCCATCACTAGATACAGACCTCCATCACTAGATACAGACCTCCATCACTAGATACAATACAGACCTCCATCACTAGATACAGACCTCCATCACTAGATACAGACCTCCATCACTAGATACAATACAGACCTCCATCACTAGATACAGACCTCCATCACTAGATACAGACCTCCATCACTAGATACAGACCTCCATCACTAGATAATATACAGACCTCCATCACTAGATACAGACCTCCATCACTAGATACTAAACAGACCTCCATCACTAGATACTATACAGACCTCCATCACTAGATACTATACAGACCTCCATCACTAGATACTATACAGACCTCCATCACTAGATACTATACAGACCTCCATCACTAGATACAATACAGACCTCCATCACTAGATACAAAACATACCTCCATCACTAGATACAATACAGACCTCCATCACTAGATACAGACCTCCATCACTAGATACATGTTTCGTAACAGCACTATGACATTAATCATATATTTTCTGTGAATTCAACCTCTAATTTGGCACTGAAAGGACGGTCATAGCTGACCTTGGAGCTCTCTAAAGAACAGACCACATTATGGCCACTAGAGGGCAGTGATGTCAAAGTGACTTGGTAGAGGTCATTTACATTTACATTTAAGTCATTTAGCAGACGCTCTTATCCAGAGCGACTTGGAAAGTTCATACATATTCATCCTGGTCCCCCCCGTGGGAATTGAACCCTGGTCCCCCTGTGGGAATTGAACCCACAACCCTGGCGTTGCAAGCGCCATGCTCTACCAACTGAGCCACACGGGACCACAGGTCAGACACACATCCTCACTAAACAACTGCTGGGGGAGAGAGAGAGGGAGGGGGAGAGTGGGGGAGAGAGAAAGAGAGGGATAGTGGAAGAGAGGGAGAGAGAAAGAGAGGGGGAGAGAGTGGGGGAGAGAGAAAGAGCGAGATGGGGAGAGAAGGTGAGAGAGAAAGAGAGGGAGAGTGGGAGAGAGGGAGAGAGAAATAGCAAGATGGGGAGGGAGAGGGGGAGAGAGAAAGAGAGAGAGAGAGAGTGGAAGAGAGAAAGAGGGAGAGAGAAAGAGAGAGAGAGAGAAAGAGCGAGATGGGGAGAGAGAAAGAGAGAGACGGAGAGAGAGAAAGAGGGAGAGTGGAAGAGCGAGATGGGGAGGGAGAGAGAGAGAGAGAGAGAGAGAAGGAGAGAGAGAGAGAGAGAGAGAGAGAATGAGAAGAGAGAGAGAGATTGAGAGAGAAAGAGAGAGAGAGAGACAGAGAGAGCGAGAGAGAGAGAGAGAGAGAGAGAGAGAGAGAGAGAGAGAGAGAGAGACAGGGAGAGCGAGAGAGCGAGAGAGAGAGAGAGAGAGATTGGAAGAGAGAGAGAGAGAGAGAGATTGGAAGAGAGAGAGAGAGAGAGAGAGAGAGAGAGATTGGAGAGAGAGAGAGAGAGAGAGAGGAGAGGAATGGAAGAGAGAGAGAGAGAGAGAGAGAGAGAGAGAGAGAGAGAGAGAGAGAGAGAGAGAGAGAGAGAGAGAGAGAGAGGGGTGTCCTGCACGGAGAACAACCCCTGATGGCTGTAACATATACAACTGGAAGGAAACAACACAACAGATTAAGGCTGCAGTGTCAAACAGACTAAAAGCGTCCTTAAGAAGAACCCTCTGGACCACCCAGCCGTCACCTTCTACACACAGCAACACTACCACAACACTACGACAACAACCAAGAGGAAAAATAAATAAACAATACGTTTTACTTAAGGCAAAGTTATTTGCATCATTTGAAACCTTCCTAACTGCAGCTTCTTTCTGGAGCCTTTACATGAACAAATAAACAATAACACAAGCAGCACTGCCAACATCTAACGACATCATGTGTTGAATATTACAGAACCAACAACCATCAATACTCAAGAGGTTACAATGTCATTCAGAGAGAGACAGAGAGAGAGAGAGAGAGAGATAGAGAGAGACAGAAACAGAGAGAGAGAGAGAGAGAGAGAGACAAAGAAAGAGAGAGAGACAGAGGGAGAGAAAGAGAGAGACACAGAGAGAGAAAGAGAGAGACAGAGAGAGAGAAAGAGAGAGACACAGAGAGAGAAAGAGAGAGACAGAGAGAGAGACAGAGAGAGACAAAGAAAGAGAGAGAGACAGAGGGAGAGAAAGAGAGAGACACAGAGAGAGAGAGAGAGAGAGAGAGAGACAGAGAGAGAGAGAGAGAGAGAGAGAGAGAGAGAGAGAGAGAGAGAGAGAGAGGGAGGAGAGAGACAGAGAGGAGAGAGAGAGAGAGAGAGACAGAGAGAGAGAACGAGAGAGAGAGAGAGAGAGAGAGAGAGAGAGAGAGAGAGAGAGAGAGAGACACAGAGAGAGAGAGACAGAGAGAGAGAGAGAGAGAGAGAGAGAGAGAGAGAGAGACACAGAGAGAGAGAGAGAGAGAGACAGAGAGAGAGAGAGAGAGAGAGAGAGAGAGAGATGTTACTGCTAGAGGAACTCTGTTCTGCTGTGGGATGTTACTGACGTTACTGCAGAAACAAGCTGCAGGGGAGGGACATGGGCTGTGCTACTGCTCTCTCCCTCCCTGCCTGCTTCTCTGCCTCCCTGCCTGCTTCTCTCCCTCCCTGCCTGCTTCTCTCCCTCCCTGCCTGCTTCTCTGCCTCCCTGCCTGCTTCTCTGCCTCCCTGCCTGCTTCTCTGCATCCCTGCCTGCTTCTCTGACTCACTGCCTGCTTCTCTGACTCACTGCCTGCTTCTCTGACTCCCTCCTGCTTCTCTGACTCCCTCCTGCTTCTCTGACTCCCTCCTGCTTCTCTCCCTCCCTGCCTGAGTGAGTGAGTGAGTGAGGAGGCCAGTGTAGCAGGACGTGTGGCGGGGCAGAGAGAAACACACACAGTTCTTCTCTGCCACGGGGCTCCTTACCAAACCACAACCCATCTCACACACACTCCACCCAGGGTGCACCGTCATCAGCCCTGGACAGCACAGTATGGCTAAAACAGAGTACTGAGAGACACAGAGAGGATATATAACAGACACAGAGATGATATATAACAGACACAGAGATGATATATAACAGACACAGAGATGATATCTAACAGACACAGAGATGATATCTAACAGACACAGAGATGATATCTAACAGACACAGAGATGATATCTAACAGACACAGAGATGATATCTAACAGACACAGAGATGATATCTAACAGACACAGAGATGATATATAACAGACACAGAGATGATATCTAACAGACACAGAGATGATATCTAACAGACACAGAGATGATATATAACAGACACAGAGATGATATATAACAGACACAGAGATGATATCTAACAGACACAGAGATGATATCTAACAGACACAGAGATGATATATAACAGACACAGAGATGATATCTAACAGAGAACTAAGAGACACAGAGATGACATGGTCTGTATCAGGACTAATGAGATGGTCTGTGTCAGACTGGACACAGAGTCCTGTACTACTCTACACTGTCTGAAGGGGTAAAGTGGGTAGCTTGACTGTACTGGTAATGGGACACATCATTATTATGATGTAGTGTTTCTAAATGAAAAGCTTTATCTAGTTTCTGGTCTGGTTCACTGGCAGGACAGGTGCTGCGTACGGTCATTAGGGTGGACTGAATTACGCTGCGTTCACACCTCACACTGGCACAGTAAAACACACACACACACACACACACACACACACACACACACACACACACACACACACACACACACACACACACACACACACACACACACACACACCTCCCACACATAGCTAGGCCTCTCAGTGATCTACAGTCACTCCACACGTCAACATTAAAGACCACTAAATGAGATGGTTGTAAAACTCACTACAAATAACCACATTCCTGCTGAGTAACTGTTACC
>NW_024061732.1:15000-67500 GCF_016432855.1 Salvelinus namaycush | reverse complement strand
ACTACTAACCCACCACCACCACCACTACTACTACTAACCCACCACCACCACCACCACCACCACTACTACTACTAACCCACCACCACCACCATCACTACCACCACTACTACTACTAACCCACCACCACCACCACTACTACTACTAACCCGACACCACCACCACCACCACTACTAATACTACTACTACTAACCCACCACCACCACCACCACTACTACTACTACTACTACTACTACTAACCCACCACCACCACCACTACTACTACTACTACTACTACTAACCCACCACCACCACCACCACTACTACTACTACTACTACTAACCCACCACCACCACCACCACTACTAATACTACTACTACTACTACTAACCCACCACCACCACCACCACTACTACTACTACTACTACTACTAACCCACCACCACCACCACTACTACTACTACTACTACTACTAACCCACCACCACCACCACTACTACTACTACTACTACTACTAACCCACCACCACCACCACCACTACTAATACTACTACTACTAACCCACCACCACCACCACTACTACTACTACTACTACTACTAACCCACCACCACCACCACTACTACTACTACTACTACTAACCCACCACCACCACCACTACTACTACTAACCCACCACCACCACCACCACCACTACTAATACTACTACTACTAACCCACCACCACCACCACCACCACCACTACTACTACTACTAACCCACCACCACCACCACCACCACTACTACTACTACTAACCCACCACCACCACCACTACTACTACTACTACTACTACTACTACTAACCCACCACCACCACCACCACCACTACTAATACTACTACTACTAACCCACCACCACCACCACCACTACTACTAACCCACCACCACCACTACTACTACTACTACTACTACTACTACTACTACTAACACTATTACTACTACTACTGCTAGTAGGTCCCGTGTGGCTGTCCCGTACTGCTGAGCCACACGTGGTCCCGTGTGGCTCAGTTGGTAGAGCATGGCGCTTGCAACGCCAGGGTTGTGGGTTCAATTCCCACGGGGGGACCAGGGTTCAATTCCCACGGGGGGACCAGGATGAATATGTATGAACTTTCCAATTTGTAAGTCGCTCTGGATAAGAGCGTCTGCTAAATGGCTTAAATGTAAATGTAAATGTAGTACCACCACTACTACTACTAGTACTAGTACCACCACCACCACCACTACTACTACTAACCCACCACCACCACTACTACTACTACTACTACTACTACTACTACTACTAACCCACCACCACCACTACTACTACTACTACTAGTACCACCACCACTACTACTACTACTGCTAGTACCACCACCACCACTACTACTACTAGTACCACCACCACCACTACCACTACTACTACTAGTACCACCACCACTACTACTAACCCACCACCACCACTACTACTACTACTACTAGTACCACCACCACTACTACTACTACTGCTAGTACCACCACCACCACTACTACTACTAGTACCACCACCACCACTACCACTACTACTACTACTAACCCACCACCACTACTACTACTACTAACCCACCACCACTACCACTACTGCTAGTACCACCACCACTACTACTACTAGTACTACTAACCCACCACCACTACTACTACTAGTACTACTAACCCACCACCACTACCACTACTACTACTGCTAGTACCACCACCACTACTACTACTAGTACTAGTACCACCACCACCACCACCACTACTACTACTACTACTACTACTACTACTAACCCACCACCACTACTACTACTAACACACCACCACCACCACTACTACTACTACTACTACTAACACTACTACTACTACTACTACTAGTACCACCACCACTACTACTACCCTCCTTTGGCTACTACATGATTCCATATGTGTTATTTCATATTTTTGATGTTTTCACTATTATTCTACAATGTAGAAAATTGTCAAAATAACAACTAACCCTTGAATGAGTAGATGTGTCCAAACTTTTGACTGGTACAGTATGAGGACACCCCTTAAAATTAGTGGATTTGGCTATTTCAGCCACACCCATTGCTGCCAGGTGTATAAATCGAGCACACAGCCATGCAATCTCCATAGACAAACATTGGCAGTAGAACGGGCCTTACTGAAGAGCTCAGTGATTTTCAACGTGGCACCGTCATAGGATGCCACCTTTCCCACAAGTCAGTTCGTCAAATTTCTGCCCTGCTACAGTTGCCCCGGTCAACTGTAAGTGCTGTTATTGTGAAATGGAAGCATATAGGAGCAACAACGGCTCAGCCGTGAAGTGGTAGGCCACACAAGCTCACAGAACGGGAACGCCAAGTGCTGAAGTGCGTAAAAATTATCTGTCCTCGGTTGCAACACTCGCTACCAAGTTCCAAACTGCCTCTGGATGCAACGTCAGCACAACAACTGTTGGTCGGGAACTTCATGAAATGGGTTTCCATGGCAGAGCAGCCGCACACAAGTCTAAGATCACCATCCACAATGCCAAGTGTCGGCTGGAGTGGACTCTGGAGCAGTGGAAATGCGTTCTCTGGCGTGATGAACCACGCTTCACCATCTGGCAGTCCGACGGACGAATCTGGGTTTGGCAGATGCCAGAACGCTACCTGCCCCACTGCATAGTGCTAACTGTAAAGTTTGGTGGAGGAGGAATAATGGTCTGGGGCTGTTTTTCATGGTTCGGGCCCCTTAGTTCCAGTGAAGGGAAATCTTAACGCTACAGCATACAATGACATTCTAGACTATTCTGTGCTTCCAAGTTTGTGGCAACAGTTTGGGGAAGGCCCTTTCCTGTTTCAGCATGATAATGCCCCCATGCACAAAGCGAGGTCCATACAGAAATGGTTTGTCGAGATCGGTGTGAAAGAACTTGACTGGCCTGCACAGAACTCTGACCTCAACCCCAATGAACACCTTTCAGATGAATTGGAATGCCGACTGCAAGCTAGGCCAAATCACCCAACATCAGTGGCCGACCTCACTAATGCTCTTGTTGCTGAATGGAAGCAAGTCCCCGCAGCAATGTTCCAACATCTAGTGGAAAGCCTTCCCAGAAGAGTGGAGGCTGTTATAGCAGCAATGTTCCAACATCTAGTGGAAAGCCTTCCCAGAAGAGTGGAGGCTGTTATAGCAGCAAAAGGTGGTCCAACTCCATATTAATGCCAGTGAGTTTGGAATGAGATGTTCGACGAGCAGGTGTCCACATACTTTTGGTCATGTAGTGTAAAATTATTATTCAAATTCTATGGTTGATGTTGTTTGGCATGACAAGGTAGGAACCAAAGTGCTGGTCAGTGTTTCTTTGGAGACCCTAATAGCGTTTTAATATATGCACACTGTGACATTTAGACAAAGATTTTATAATAGGCTATCTGATTCAGAACATGCCGTTACACAAACGACATGCTGATATATACACCACAACTGGTAGCAACCTGTATCAGGGCTGACGCTTGCTTTGACCTAGCTCAGTGTTTCCCAAACTCGCTCCTCTGGATCCCAAGAGGTGCACGTTCTGGTTTTTGGACCTAACACTACACAGCTGATACAGTTTATTATTTGAATCAGATCTGTAGTGCTAGTGCTAGGAAACCCTGCCCTAGCTAGATCATTTAGCTAACGGGCATTTAGCTTGCCAGCTAGCTAGTTAGCGATTAGCATTAGCGATTAGCTTTAGGCACATGCCAGCTACCTTAGACTAACAAACTCTGGTTTTGCAACAACAACAACAAAAAAAGATACACAAACTAATATTATAATAGAGAAAACATGTGGATTCATACTTAGAAGCAACTTGGAAAGCAGTATCATTGTTATGGAGGAATCTGTTGAGTACATGCAGAGAGAAACGTGCGCAGCGTGGCGGGCCAGTCTGTGTGCTGCCTGCGCGTTGAGTGGCAGGGGGGCGGGCCAGTCTGTGTGCTGCCTGCGCGTTGAGTGGCAGGGGGGCGGGCCAGTCTGTGTGCTGCCTGCGCGTTGAGTGGCAGGGGGGCGGGCCAGTCTGTGTGCTGCCTGCGCGTTGAGTGGCAGGGGGGCGGGCCAGTCTGTGTGCTGCCTGCGCGTTGAGTGGCAGGGGGGCGGGCCAGTCTGTGTGCTGCCTGCGCGTTGAGTGGCAGGGGGGCGGGCCAGTCTGTGTGCTGCCTGCGCGTTGAGTGGCAGGGGGGCGGGCCAGTCTGTGTGCTGCCTGCCCGTTGAGTGGCAGGGGGGCGGGCCTGTCTGTGTGCTGCCTGCCCGTTGAGTGGCAGGGGGGCGGGCCAGTCTGTGTGCTGCCTGCGCGTTGAGTGGCAGGGGGGCGGGCCTGTCTGTGTGCTGCCTGCGCGTTGAGTGGCAGGGGGGCGGGCCTGTCTGTGTGCTGCCTGCCCGTTGAGTGGCAGGGGGGCGGGCCTGTCTGTGTGCTGCCTGCGCGTTGAGTGGCAGGGGGGCGGGCCAGTCTGTGTGCTGCCTGCGCGTTGAGTGGCAGGGGGGCGGGCCAGTCTGTGTGCTGCCTGCGCGTTGAGTGGCAGGGGGGCGGGCCAGTCTGTGTGCTGCCTGCGTGTTGAGTGGCAGGGGGGCGGGCCTGTCTGTGTGCTGCCTGCGCGTTGAGTGGCAGGGGGGCGGAACTGTCTGTGTGCTGCCTGCGCGTTGAGTGGCAGGGGGGCGGGCCTGTCTGTGTGCTGCCTGCGCGTTGAGTGGCAGGGGGGCGGGCCAGTCTGTGTGCTGCCTGCGCGTTGAGTGGCAGGGGGGCGGGCCAGTCTGTGTGCTGCCTGCGCGTTGAGTGGCAGGGGGGCGGGCCAGTCTGTGTGCTGCCTGCGCGTTGAGTGGCAGGGGGGCGGGCCTGTCTGTGTGCTGCCTGCCCGTTGAGTGGCAGGGGGGCGGGCCTGTCTGTGTGCTGCCTGCGCGTTGAGTGGCAGGGGGGCGGGCCAGTCTGTGTGCTGCCTGCGCGTTGAGTGGCAGGGGGGCGGGCCAGTCTGTGTGCTGCCTGCGCGTTGAGTGGCAGGGGGGCGGGCCGGTCTGTGTGCTGCCTGCCCGTTGAGTGGCAGGGGGGCGGGCCAGTCTGTGTGCTGCCTGCGCGTTGAGTGGCAGGGGGGCGGGCCTGTCTGTGTGCTGCCTGCCCGTTGAGTGGCAGGGGGGTGGGCCAGTCTGTGTGCTGCCTGCTCGTTGAGTGGCAGGGGGGCGGGCCTGTCTGTGTGCTGCCTGCCCGTTGAGTGGCAGGGGGGCGGGCCAGTCTGTGTGCTGCCTGCGTGTTGAGTGGCAGGGGGGCGGGCCTGTCTGTGTGCTGCCTGCCCGTTGAGTGGCAGGGGGGTGGGCCAGTCTGTGTGCTGCCTGCTCGTTGAGTGGCAGGGGGGCGGGACTTCAGCCTGTCTTGTTTGAGCAGTGTAGAGAAGAAGTGTTGCGGTGAAATATGGGTCGCATTTTTTGAGCGCACGGCGCTCCCAAAATAAAATTCCAAGTCGCTCATTAGAGCCCTGAGTAGTCTACAATCCATGTCTGTAGGGAATGTTGGGGATATATATAGCCTAGTCATGTTTAGTCATACTGTGAAGCAACGTCCCTCATCTAGAACTGAGTTTCTCTGTGTGTCTGTGGCCTCAAGACCACATCTCTGTATGAATGACTGAATGTTATCAGTGTGGAGTTTAATCACAATACACACAGTGGCTTATAGTGGCCACTTCAGAAGATAAGCAAACAGCTGCTCCCCTAATATGGCAAGGAATGCTCAGCCCACTACCCCCCACTTCTCACATGGGGGGGCTCACAATCAGCCCACTTCTCCCATGGGGGGGCTCACAATCAGCCCACTACCCCACTTCTCCCATGGGGGGGGGGCTCACATTCAGCCCACTACCCCACTCCTCCCATGGGGGGGTTACATTCAGCCCACTACCCCACTTCTCCCATGGGGGGGTTACATTCAGCCCACTACCCCACTTCTCCCATGGGGGGCTCACATTCAGCCCACTACCCCACTTCTCCCATGGGGGGGTCACATTCAGCCCACTACCCCACTTCTCCCATGGGGGGCTCACATTCAGCCCACTACCCCACTTCTCCCATGGGGGGGTCACATTCAGCCCACTACCCCACTTCTCCCATGGGGGGGGGGGGGTTACATTCAGCCCACTACCCCACTTCTCCCATGGGGGGCTCACATTCAGCCCACTACCCCACTTCTCCCATGGGGGGGTCACATTCAGCCCACTACCCCACTTCTCCCATGGGGGGGTTACATTCAGCCCACTACCCCACTTCTCCCATGGGGGGGGTTACATTCAGCCCACTACCCCACTTCTCCCATAGGGGGGGGGTCACATTCAGCCCACTACCCCACTTCTCCCATGGGGGGGTCACATTCAGCCCACTACCCCACTTCTCCCATGGGGGGGGGGTCACATTCAGCCCACTACCCCACTTCTCCCATGGGGGGGTCACATTCAGCCCACTACCCCACTTCTCCCATGGGGGGGGTCACATTCAGCCCACTACCCCACTTCTCCCATGGGGGGGGGTTACATTCAGCCCACTACCCCACTTCTCCCATGGGGGGGGGTCACATTCAGCCCACTACCCCACTTCTCCCATGGGGGGGGGGGGGGTCACATTCAGCCCACTACCCCACTTCTCCCATGGGGGGCTCACATTCAGCCCACTACCCCACTTCTCCCATGGGGGGGTTACATTCAGCCCACTACCCCACTTCTCCCATGGGGGGGGGTTACATTCAGCCCACTACCCCACTTCTCCCATGGGGGGGTCACATTCAGCCCACTACCCCACTTCTCCCATGGGGGGGGGGGGGTTACATTCAGCCCACTACCCCACTTCTCCCATGGGGGGGTCACATTCAGCCCACTACCCCACTTCTCCCATGGGGGGGGGGGGGGGTTACATTCAGCCCACTACCCCACTTCTCCCATGGGGGGGTCATATTCAGCCCACTACCCCACTTCTCCCATGGGGGGGGGGGGGTTACATTCAGCCCACTACCCCACTTCTCCCATGGGGGGTCACATTCAGCCCACTACCCCACTTCTCCCATGGGGGGGGGGCTACATTCAGCCCACTACCCCACTTCTCCCATGGGGGGGTTTACATTCAGCCCACTATCCCACTTCTCCCATGGGGGGGGCTCACATTCAGCCCACTACCCCACTTCTCCCATGGGGGGGGGGGGTTACATTCAGCCCACTACCCCACTTCTCCCATGGGGGGGGGGGGGGGTTACATTCAGCCCACTACCCCACTTCTCCCATGGGGGGGGGGGGGGGGGTTACATTCAGCCCACTACCCCACTTCTCCCATGGGGGGGGTTACATTCAGCCCACTACCCCACTTCTCCCATGGGGGGGTCACATTCAGCCCACTACCCCACTTCTCCCATGGGGGGCTCACATTCAGCCCACTACCCCACTTCTCCCATGGGGGGGGGGGGGGGTCACATTCAGCCCACTACCCCACTTCTCCCATGGGGGGGGTTACATTCAGCCCACTACCCCACTTCTCCCATGGGGGGGGGGGGTCACATTCAGCCCACTACCCCACTTCTCCCATGGGGGGGTCACATTCAGCCCACTACCCCACTTCTCCCATGGGGGGTTACATTCAGCCCACTACCCCACTTCTCCCATGGGGGGGGTTACATTCAGCCCACTACCCCACTTCTCCCATGGGGGGGTCACATTCAGCCCACTACCCCACTTCTCCCATGGGGGGCTCACATTCAGCCCACTACCCCACTTCTCCCATGGGGGGGTTACATTCAGCCCACTACCCCACTTCTCCCATGGGGGGGTTACATTCAGCCCACTACCCCACTTCTCCCATGGGGGGTCACATTCAGCCCACTACCCCACTTCTCCCAGGGGGGGTCACATTCAGCCCACTACCCCACTTCTCCCATGGGGGGGTTACATTCAGCCCACTACCCCACTTCTCCCAGGGGGGGTCACATTCAGCCCACTACCCCACTTCTCCCATGGGGGGTCACATTCAGCCCACTACCCCACTTCTCCCATGGGGGGGGGGGGGTTACATTCAGCCCACTACCCCACTTCTCCCATGGGGGGAGGTTACATTCAGCCCACTACCCCACTTCTCCCATGGGGGGGGGGGGGGGTTACATTCAGCCCACTACCCCACTTCTCCCATGGGGGGGGTTACATTCAGCCCACTACCCCACTTCTCCCATGGGGGGGGGGGGTTACATTCAGCCCACTACCCCACTTCTCCCATGGGGGGGGGGGGTTACATTCAGCCCACTACCCCACTTCTACCATGGGGGGGGGGGGGTTACATTCAGCCCACTGCCCCACTTCTCCCATGGGGGGGGGGGGTTACATTCAGCCCACTACCCCACTTCTCCCATGGGGGGGGGGTTTACATTCAGCCCACTACCCCACTTCTCCCATGGGGGGGCTCACATTCAGCCCACTACCCCACTTCTCCCATGGGGGGGGTTTACATTCAGCCCACTACCCCACTTCTCCCATGGGGGGGCTCACATTCAGCCCACTACCCCACTTCTCCCATGGGGGGGGGCTCACATTCAGCCCACTACCCCCACCAAAAAGGGTTCTATGCTTGCTTCATATACATGTAAGGTTCTAGAACCGAAATTGGTTCCATATAGAACCCTGTATGGAACCCATGGGTTCTATATGGAACCAATTTTGGTTCAGGGAAGAAGAACCCCTGGGGTTCTGATCAAAGAACCCCACAAAAGGATTGAATATGAAACAAGCGATGGAACCCTTTTTGGCTCTATCCAGAACCTTTTCTTTCTAAGAGTGTATAGTAGAATACAGTGGAATACAGTGTATAGTAGTAGTAGGAATAGAGTTGTTTCCCCCACCATATGTTACAATGTAACCAACAGGAGACGACTCTGATCCCTAGGAGGAAACATCATGTATTTAACCTTTATGTCACCTTTATTTAACTTTAGGAAACATTCAGTGACAGAAGATAACAGAGTAGAGAAGAGGCCCATTAAAGCTGACCTACTATAGCGCATACACTGAGTGGACAAAACATTAAGAACACCTGCTCTTTCTGTGACATAGACTGTCCAGATGAATCCAGGTGAAAAGCTAGGATCCCTTGTTGGTGTCACTTGTTAAATCCACTTAACTTTTTTAAGCCTTGAGACAACTGTGACATTGATTATGTATGTGTGTCACTCAGAGGGTGAACGGGCAAGACTAAAGATTTAAGAGCTTTTTAACGGGGTATGGTAATAGGTGCCAGGCGCACCGGTTTGTGTCAAGAACGGCAACGCTGCTGGGGTTTTCACGCTCAACAGTTTCCCCGTGTGTATCATGGATGGTCCACCACCCAAAGGACATCCAGCCAACTTGACACAACTGTGGGAAGCGTTGGAGTACATGCCCCGACAAATTTAGGCTGTTCGGAGGGCAAAAACTCAATCAATCATCGTTTTGTATACTCAGTGTAAATCGCATGCAAAGCCAATGAATAGATAAGCCTACTGTTACCAATATAATTTGCTTATCTGCACCTACAATCCTATTTTGAGTCATATTCTGCGAGAGCACGTTCAGAGCGCTGTGTAGGCTTGTTGCTTTAGTGCATAACCACATCGCGGAGGGATCCACGCTTATGCCGCTCCAATAGCGGCGCGTAGCAATAGAAAGACACTTTTCTAAACTGAAGAACTCTAATCAAGTTTCCTGTTCAGTTCTCCAGCTGGCATGATGATCTCCCGGTAGATTAACCACGTGACTTCAAGAGGACCGGCGAAGAGCGCAGTCTAATGTGAATTTTCTCTCTTCCCTGGTTGGTTGGATAAGTGATGATTTCTCGGTACTGGTGCATTCCGGTGTACGCGCCGCATGCTGTGACATCGCAGAGCTCCACTCTGCTCTGTTGATGTGAACTGTCAGAATACGTGGTAGGGCTACAATAGACTTGTTTTGTTAACTACATATTTAATCATCCCGTAGTGGTTTCGTAACTACACGTCCACCTCTAGTAATGAACCGGGTTGACCTACTGTGTGTTGTAGCCTATGATGATAAAATCCCATTGGGTAAACACTGGTTAAATCAACGTTGTTTCCATGTCATTTCAGTGAAATTATGTTGAACCAACAAGTGGAATAGACGTTGAATTGACGTATGTGCCCAGTGATGATGATTTTCATGACTAGCAGACTTTTTAGTTTGAGTGAAATGTTTAGTTTTGTTATAAAATAGTTGAGAGACTAGCGGATTGTATTTCATACAATGGGCTCTCGAGTGGCGCAGTGGTCTAAGGAACTCCATGTCTAGTGCTAGAGGCGTCACTACAGACCCTGGTTCGATCCCAGGCTGTATCACAACCAGCCATGATCAGCAGTCCCATAGAGCAGTGCACAATTGGCCCAGTGTCGTCCGGTTCAGGGGAGGGGTTTGGCTGGAGTCGGCTGTCATTGTGAATTAGTTCTTTACTGACTTTCCTAGTTAAATATAAAACGGCAAAACAATTAAGACACTAAACTTTACATTTACATCAAGACAAGTTTAAGAGAGAGAAATAAGGGTCTTCTTTGTGAAAAACAACAATCCTGGGCCTGGGACAGGATGAGAGAGTAGGTGGAGGTAGGTGGAGGAGATGTGGGGGCTTCTAAACCACAACAGTAACCTACCACCATCCTGTCTACCTGCTACAGACTGAGAGAGAGGGAGACCAAGGGGGAGAGAGAGAGAGAGAGGGTGAGAGAGAGAGAGAGAGAGAGAGAGAGAGAGAGAGAGAGAGAGAGAGAGAGAGAGAGAGAGAGAGAGAGAGAGAGAAACAGTCCAACCCTGACACAGGGACCCTTATAGACATCTCTGTCTGTCAGCCATTACTGTGGATGTGGAGATTTCAAGCAGCAAAAAAAAAAAGGTAAAATGTATTTTTTGAAGGATTTATTCACTGAAATGATTTTTTTCCAGCATTAGTATCAAAGAAACATCAGCAAGGCAGGTGTTCAGGATCTCAGGTGAATAGATTTAGGCCTAAGTAAATACCTCACATATAAAGTCAGCGTAATACATCATGTTTAAGGCCGTCCCAGCAGCATTATCATTCTGGAGCTATTATTGGCAGATACCAGTTGAACATTGGTGAATGTTTGTTAGTAATAATAAATTGTCAAAACAGTTTTTATTTTTAACATTTTTGTACATCAGAAACAAATGTATCTTTTCTAAAGGAACAAGTGAAGTCTTACGCAAAATGCTCAATTCATTTATTTATCTTATTAAAAGTGTTGTCGTTTGTTAGGCTTATAATCAAACGGCTGGTGTCGTTTCCACTAACCCTTTTTTTTCAACGTGAAAACACTATTACTTTCAGAGATATGAAACTGAGTACGAAAACCACACATTTGCAAGCACGTCACTACAGCATAAATGGAGCAGGATTGAGAAAAAAAAATGAAATTCTGCAGATCAACGACAAAAGAGAAAACGTCTCCTGAGCTCTTAGACCTACTAAAACCACATAGGCCTACAAATGCCCAACTAGACTAAAGATCACCATCTCTCTTTTCTTTGTGGTCTATCCTGTCAAGGAGACCAGGGTTGACCTGTAAACCTATCCTCTCCATTTGATTATTAACCCGAAGCGGTTGGTTGTTCATTAGTTCCATTCGCCCAACGCGCTGGTCTCGTTGTGTCTAGGTCTAAAGGCAGAACACAAGCGGGACACCGCAGTGTCTGTATGATCCAGGTCCTCTCTCTCTCTGAGTGATCGGTTTCCTATTGTTTTTTTTACTGATTTATCAGGTAAACGACTGTTGTTTTATACAAATATTCAGAGTCTTAATTGTAGTCAGAGCGTCAACACTTAATAGACATTGGAATTTCAAAAATGTAGGCTAGATTTTCTCAAAGGGGTAAAAATAAGTTACCTCCACGCATAAACCTATAGATTCACTAATTTCAACAAAATGTTATTACGATGATCGACTGTTTGTTTTTTTGTTACTGTATAACAATCGCATTATTCTACTGAACATAGATCGCCTCGGCCTTAAGTCCATTACATTAATGAAACGTCGAATAGAAGACCAGGCCAATGAGCAGTGAACGACGTCACTCAGTCGTGTCTGTCATGCACCAATAGGCGTCGCTGCAGACCTGTAATTCTGCTCGACGCCGTTTGCGTGCTCTGAGGCTGCAGCTGTAGCTTGCTGTAGTCGTCGTCATTGTCCCATTGTAGCTACAGTCATATGGAGGGGTGAAGCAACAAGTTACACATACAATGAGCCCCTCGTTCAATTGATTAAAAAAATTATAATAATTTAACAAAAAAAAAAGAAGCAAATTCATTGATGAGAAATGAATATCACTATTCCCTTGTTGGATTTATAATGTCTATTCGACCTACATGTTCATTGTAGCATTATATTTTGCATGTTGTGGAATATCTCAAAGCCATTTATTGTCTAACTTTCTGCCATTTTACTGAAACTTTTTCTAATCAACCTATTAGTGAACGATCATCAAATGACTGAGAATTCATATTCAAGACTGATTAGTCCACCTGCACCACGGCATTTGTAAAGAGAGGATTCAACGGATCGGATACATCGTGTGGAAATTGTTCGATAAACAGATCTACATATCAAAGACAGAATTTTCGATACTGACTTAATTAAAACACATTTGTCTTATCATGAAATGTGAAAATCATTATTTGTTGGCTAGAGAGAGCGGCGCGTCTTAGCCTCGTTCCAGTATATAATTAATGACAGCTTTCTGTGTATTAAAACATGATGTAGTTCTATCTAAAAACTAAACTAAATAAGACCAAACATAAAACTCGGCGTGTCTCATTTTGGAAGTAGGTTAGATAATTATTTTGGAAGTAGATGGTAGCCTAATTATTATCTATAGCCTAGGTGATTATATGTTATTAACAGTGTCGTTTTTTTGTGTTTTTTTTTGTAGAAAATAAAATCCATTGGAAAGGAATCTTAGATTTGAATGTAAATAGAACCAGCATATAATATTTCTTAAAATGGTCATAATTTAAATAGATAAGAGACTATTCGGTGTCGATAGAATGTTATGGTCGCAATAACCTACTGTTTGGCATTAACAAAAGACTATAAAGGCTTGTGGTGGAGGTGTTGGAGGGTGACAGTTACTTATGTTGACGCTTTACATGTTACTTAGAAGTCGTTGTGTTTAGCGGGTTATTCTATTGGACTCTGAGCTAACAGGACAGATGTGGAGGGAGAAGAGAGACAACAACAGTCATTGAAACACGTTGTGAAAACAGCAGAGTAACGGTTTTCTTTGGCATTTCTGTACTCCGCTGCTGTTTTGGGGAAGTTTTGTTCGGGCTTTACAAGCTCCCCAATACATAACCTTTACCACAATTAGATAACAACTATGTATTGTGGTGGCTCATACATGTGCCCTCTATTTACGCAATACGCATGGTTTATACACTTTTCATAACCACATCCAGTCGTATTTAAATCACGTTTTAAATCACCTAAAAAAGCGTTCATTGGTTTGAAAATGGATCATGTTTTTCCCTCGTGTTATTTCTATGTCTCACAAGAAAATGTAACCATTTAAAACATTTTTAAAATGTATAGGCTATCTGTATGTAAAGTGTCAGATGCAGGTTGCAGTGAGCTGTGCTCGGTCCCTAGTTGCTATCCAAACACAAATAAACAGAGAAGAACATTGGAGTTGAGCAGTGCGGAGAAGGCGTGGCGGAGGGCGGGCTGAGCACGCCGAGAGCCCCGAGTCCTGAAAAGTGAAGGGACCTGTGCTCTTCAAGCCACTACAGCCCAACTCCGAACCGAGTAGAAACAGAGCAGAGTACGGAACTCCTGCGCCTGGCGTCGCTTGAACTCTATATAGCGATCGTAACTTTCCCCCTTACCTCCGATGACTTCTTTGCCACAAGTGCGCAAAGTATTACGATTCGCAACAGATCTGGTTCTGCGTGGGTATGGCGATGAGACTTACATGGACGAAGTTGGAGAACTTTCGCCGACGTTAAAGTGGAGTTTGTCGCCTCTCTTAAAGGCATTGTGGATTACTGAAACACAGCAGAACTAACTGCGGAGTGACCTTTGGCGTCTGTTTATTGGGGGTAAGATTATGTTTCCATGATAGTTGTTCTTTAATAGATTACATTTACACTTGTGTTGAAACAGGTAGTGATAGTCCATGACAATGAGATCCTGAGTAGCTTACTACTTGAAAGTTCAAACGAGTCCATGCTGTCAGAATATACATATTTGACAGTGTAAAGTTATGTGTCAAAATACTTTGACTACAGTTAAAAAAGACAGAGTAGCCAGAGATCATCAACTAGATTTAACCGCGGGACGATGTGTTCTTGAGCGGATGGTCAGCGGGCCGAAACATAATTACAAACAATTTGTAGACTGCAAATTGACCGCAAGAACCCCAAACGGATATAAAATTTGACTAAAACATAATCATTTCAAACATTTCAAACCTTGCTTACGTTTACATAAGGCCACATATATATTTATATTATGCGTGGGAATACTTTGGAACAGATTTCCAAAATTAAAATCACTTGGAGCTGATTTGCTGTTTAAAAAATATATATATTTTATGTCAAACAATAAAAAATTTAAAAAAGTTAATAAATAAATACATTGGTGGGCCTAATAAAATCACAGGGCCGCCAGTTGGGCAACCCAGGCCTATACGACACAACATATATTGCTTGTCATTAAACTATTACGCAAAGACTATAGGTTATTGTAAAACTACAAATATCTTTATCAACAGCATGCTGACCGGAAGTTTTGTTACAGCTGCCCATTTCTGACAAACATCCAGCTCACCATGACTTTTAGAGACAAACTGTTTATGCCCTTTCATCTCATTGGCCAGTAAAGAGTTGTCCTATGCTTGTGAACATAAAGTAGCCTGAGATCAAGGACCAAACTCTGCCCTTTCTCTGTCCACGTGTGAACGTATAGCTAGCTATAGGTTACACACAAGTAGCCTGTTTTATACAAGTCAATCATCTGTAAATTAATAACCTAGCATTTACTCACTCACTCTAACCCGTGTGAGAATAAATCATTCCATTGGCTAAAGTTAAAACTAACGTGGGAAAACAGCTTAAATTTGGGTAAAATTCGATTATTATGAATGAGTCATACCTTTCAGACGAATGCTCAGCAAAAGGGTTGCCAGTCCTCGCTGGTTTTTATGCGCAGTGGTTTGCTGCTGCAGTAACTTATAGAAACGTGAACCTCAACGAGGAGCATTATCCACCACCTCAAAACCACACTGCCCAAAACGGTAGCTGTAAATGGCACGCTCTAAAATATATTTAGAAATATATTCAATTCATGTTCACACACAGTCTAAAGTTTAAGCATTTTACGCAAGAAAGTGAACATTTTAAAAAATTGTTTGAGAGGAACACTATTTATTTACACCTCAAAAAAAACAACACACGGTCTACATAAGTATTGTGCATGGAGAGAGTTACACGGTGAGCTTGTTCGTGGGTTTGGAAAGCATTACTTTACAACTTGGTGTCATTACACCACTTGTGCGCATGTAACCCTCAGTCATTTAACAGTCCCATAGTATTATCATACAGTTCTCATAATCCTCACCCCACAGCACGTATAGTCTATGTACAAGAGTATTTAACAAAGGATGTGCCGCAAATAATGTCTTTCTCTGACGTTGCAAAATGGTGAGTTTAGGTTACAACGACATTCTATAATCGGTTTTTAGGACGAAATTTACAACAAAAGTTCATCTAGTTTGTAGGCCATATACGCCTTTGTTTTCAGAGATAAACATCGCCCAAGGCCTTAAACATGACTCCAATAACCTAGAAATTGATTTTACAACAAAAGAAATGGGGGTAAAGTTTATTTTAGGAGATAAGCAAACCCCTTTTTATATGTTGTTCTCCGTTAACACACCTCAAGGGAATAACACGTCTGATCACTTCTGGCAAGATTACAAACTTCCAAGTCTGTTGACGTAATAATACATTTAATTAGGCCCGTGTGATGTTACACACGGCATTGGCGAATATAATGGCAGGATTAAAGCAATGAGTTGTTTTAATGTATCGAGGAACATTTAATTGGGAGTGACAGCAAGCCCAGTCGAGCGCATCGAAAACAAAACGTCTCCAACTTTTTTTTATTTTTTGGATGCATAACATATATTTATGTTATTAGAAGGAAAAACCATGTGCTCTAGAAAAAAATTGAACGAAATGTATTTTCACCAGCCAAACATTGAATTTGCAGTACCCATGTCTGTTTGCACCTTGTGCACAAAAAAAAATATATAACCTGAACGCTCTCAACATGTCTCTATAACAAAATGCTTTATAACCAAATAGGAATCTGTTCGCCTTTAGACGGTGTGCAAATCGTAAATCTTGAAGCAAATTAGTCACTGTCCTTGATTTCCACAATGGAAGTAAAGTATTAAAACACTGAATGTGAGATAATCCAATATCAGCCCTTATTAAGGCCGTTCTCAAAACGGTTGTAAATTCATTAAATGTCGGCTAAAGTCAAACGGTTGGAAAAGCTCCAATGATAAACTATTTGCAGCATTGTGCAAAATGCACAGAAATAGTTTGTTGTCATTAACTCTATGCTTATTTTTACTGTCTAATTGCAGTATTTTCTAGATCTATATTGTGCCATATTGTGGGTTGATGGTGAACTCATATTCGTTTTGTATTGTTCATGTCTCCAACAGAACATTCACCGTGGTAGAGTTGTGCCGAGGCCCGAAACCGTGAAGTCTTTAGCCGCCGAGATGGGGAGCAAAGCCCTGCCCGCTCCGATCCCTCTCCACCCGTCTCTCCAGCTCACCAACTATTCCTTCCTGCAGGCGGTCAACGCCTTCCCGGCCGCCGTCGACCAGCTCCAGGGACTGTACGGCCTTAGCGCGGTGCAGACCATGCACATGAACCACTGGACACTAGGCTATCCGCACATGCAGGGACTGAGGTCGACTATCACTGAGATGGCTGCCGCTCAGGGCTTAATGGATCCCCGGTTTACCTTCACGGGGCTACCGTTCGCCGCACACCTCTTCCACCCCAAACAAGGCATTACTCACTTTATCCCCGGGCTGCACAAGGACCGACCACCGCGCTTTGACTTTGCCAACCTGGCCATAGCTGCCACCCAAGAGGACCCGCCGAAGGCGGGGGATCTGTCAAAGTTGACAGCGGGACTCGGGAGCGCGATCTCTGAGTTCAACAAACTGTCACCTGATAGGAAACCCACACGTGGAAGGCTTCCGTCAAAGACGAAAAAGGAATTTATTTGCAAGTTCTGTGGCAGGCATTTCACCAAGTCATACAATCTTCTGATCCACGAGAGGACTCACACAGACGAGCGGCCTTATACCTGTGATATCTGCCACAAGGCCTTCCGAAGACAAGACCACCTGAGAGACCACAGGTAAGAAGCTCTGAATGTCTGGGATGATATTGCTGTTGTTTTCTTTGAAAAGGAAAAAAAAAAAACGACGCTTTGATAGCGGTGTGTACGGAATAGCGTCATGTCACGTTATGATCGCGTTTTATTCATATTCATTTGACTTTGTTCACAATTCTAACATTGTAAAAGCACTGAAGACTTTTTTTTCTTCATATGTAGGTATTTTTGTTGTAATAGCTATGTTGCGTGCACTGTGCAGAGTAGGACTAGTCCGTATTCCGAGAGGGCGCTAAAGCCCTTTTACGCACAAGAACACAGATCAAGCTGCACAACTGGCAGGCTTCTTCTCAGCATGACTCAACCGCTTTGGAAAAAGCCACAAAGAAGAAATGGCGTTATATGAAAGGTGTTCCGTTTTAACCGCGTCTCCTCTTGTCTTCTCATTCCCAGATACATCCACTCCAAGGAAAAGCCTTTCAAATGTCAAGAATGTGGGAAAGGATTTTGTCAGTCTCGAACTTTAGCCGTTCATAAAACATTACATATGCAGGTGAGTCTTCCATCCAAACCTATATCGTCTGCCATCATAAAAAAAAAACAGATTTATTAACACCATTTGATAACAATACAACATGTATGTGATTCAGCAAACTATATGAGGCACGAGCTCACATATCTGTGTACTTATGTATATATTACACGCGTCATGTCTTACTGCAGACGTCACTGATCAAATTTGGCATATTTTCTGAAACCTAAAAAAATATATATTTATTTGGATTGCCTGTATGGATAGTGATTGTGTCTCGACTATATTTGGCATGTATGGTAATAACTGAATGCTTCTGATAAGCAGGTTAAAGAAATATAGACCTACAGACGTTCCTTTTGTTAGAACACAGTTTACTTTCAGCACAATGTCAATAACTGATTTGAAGATTCATATTATAATACAATACATATATTTAGCTAAATAAACTTAAAGGGAATAATCCTTTGCTTGCTTTAAATCTAAACAGGAATCTCCTCACAAATGCCCCACATGCGGAAGAACCTTTAATCAAAGAAGTAACCTGAAAACTCACCTTCTCACCCATACAGACATCAAGCCCTACAGCTGTGACCGCTGCGGAAAGGTGTTTCGGCGCAACTGTGACTTGCGACGGCACAGTTTGACGCACACTCCGCATCAGGACTACTAGGCGATCTGAGAAGGCTGATGAACAGCCAAACAAACAGACAAAACAAAACGGACGTTATTAACAGAGGAGACGACAAAAACATCGACGAAACGTTTTTACTTTTTCCATTGAAAGAATATAACAAACTGAACTGTGGACAAGCAATATTACAATGGAGTGATGAACAGTACTGCGTGTCCAGTGAAAGTCAACGAGCCCAGACAGAGACAGACCGCTCTTCCTGCCTCTTCTACCTGTAAATATCAAGACTTTTGGAGCCTATGTAAATCATGTCTTTTTTTTGTTTTTTTTTGTTTGTCCTTGAATTAAAAAGTTGTTTAAAAAAAAAACAACCCTAATGTTTAAAGTATGTTAAATTGTATTTTAGAAATAAAGCAAGTTAAATATTCCCATTGGTAAAAAAAAAAAAAAAAAAAGTATTTGTTTTATTCCATTGTTCTTTGCTGCGTAAAAAGGGAAAGGAATTGGTCATGACGTGGCGGAATGAAAAGAGAGTAGAGAACTCCTTCCTACATCACCACCTTATCGTCTTTGACACACAAAAACATACTTCATTGTGTACGCAGGCTGACAACTTGTTATTTTAACACGCTTTCTGATTGGAAATAAAGGAGGGATGATGTCGCTTATAGGAGAATAAAAAAACATGAGCTGGTGCACAACCCAGAACAAATATATTTTGTGTTGTGCTGACGAACAGCGAATAAACTATAAACTATAAAACAAATAAAGAGAGTCACACACTCCATATATAAACTCCTAGTGATGTTTTGTAGTAACTTATAGTGATAAAAAATAACATGCCATAAATACAACTATCTTGGCCTAAGTAACATGTAAGACCTATTTGAGAATGATTCTGAGTATTACTACAGTAGTATTACTACAGTAGTAGTATGACAGTAGTATTACTACAGTAGTATTACTACAGTAGTGGTATTATTGTTGGTGTTACTGTCATGGTGTTAGTATTACTACAATAGTAGTATTACAGTAGTATTACTAAAGTAGTATTATTGCAGTAGTATTACTACAGTAGTATTACTACAGTAGTGGTATTATTGTTGGTGTTACTATCATGGTGTTAGTATTACTACAGTAGTAGTATTACAGTAGTATTACTAAAGTAGTATTATTGCAGTAGTATTACTACAGTAGTATTACTACAGTAGTAGTACTACAGTAGTGGTATTACGGCAGTATTACTACAGTAGTAGTACTACAGTAGTAGTATTACGGCAGTATTACTACAGTAGTAGTATTACAGTAGTATTACTACAGTAGTGGTATTATTGTTGGTGTTACTGTCATGGTGTTAGTATTACTACAGTAGTATTACTACAGTAGTGGTATTATTGTTGGTTTTACTATCATGGTGTTAGTATTACTACAGTAGTATTACTACAGTAGTAGTATTACGGCAGTATTACTACAGTAGTAGTATTACAGTAGTATTACTACAGTAGTGGTATTATTGTTGGTGTTACTATCATGGTGTGATTAGTAATAGAGTATATTATAATTATAATATGATCCTATCTATATGTAGTGGTATTATTGTTGGTGTTACTATCATGGTGTGATTAGTAATAGAGTATATTATAATTATAATATGATCCTATCTATATGTAGTGGTATTATTGTTGGTGTTACTATCATGGTGTGATTAGTAATAGAGTATATTATAATTATAATATGATCCTATCTATATGTAGTGGTATTATTGGTGGTGTTACTATCATGGTGTGATTAGTAATAGAGTATATTATAATTATAATATGATCCTATCTATATGACAGCTGACAGAAGCTCATTAGCCGTTCAATTAGCAGCATTAGCAGCGGGGCGACACGTCATATCTGATATCATTATCTCCACCATGGCCTCTGATCGCTACTGATCATTATTATACCTTTAAGAAGCTGCAGAGTGGGCCCACAGTGGCAGGAGGACACGCACAATTACACAGAAGGTTTATTATTGAAAACATACCTTTATTTAACTAGGCAAGTCCGTTAAGATCAAATTCATATTTCCAATGACGGTTCCCAACACATTTTTCCATTCAAAATTAAATACATGTGTTTTGAAAACATGTATTATTATAATTATTGTTATTATTATTATTATTATAGATCAAGTATTACAATTATTATTATTAGGATATTACTATTACACTACTATATAATTGTTAAGTTTTACTAGTAGCCTATAGCCTACTGGTATTCAGTTATAGTATGTAGGCCTATTATAATCTTGATTTTCTTAAGCGTCTATTTTCATATTGTTCCAGATCAAGACAATAGTTGAATGTCTTTCCACCAACAGTAAGGAGACAACATCTTTGATCAAGTGTAAACGCAAATAATAATTCACATGAACATCGCTGCTATTGCCAAGACGTCTGTCTCAACTCTTGGAAACGAAATGCGTAAAGCCTCCAAAGATTTTGTAATTTTCAAGAAAACAGATTTTTTTGTTTCCACGTCCAAGTGCTTCGGTAAAAACAAGCGTGAGGTAATATAGTGTTCTCTCTCTCTCTCTCTCTCTCTCTCTCTCTCTCTCTCTCTCTCTCTCTCTCTCTCTCTCTCTCTCTCTCTCTCTCTCTCTCTCTCTCTGTCCGTCTGTCTCTCTCTCTCTCTCTCTGTCATTGTGAAAATATGTTCAGCAATGCACATTGCACAAAACCTGACTTACAAAAAAGTACAAATGAAAAAAAAAAAAACGAACAGTGGACAGAATTATAATGAGGCCTACCTATTCAACGCTGATCGTTGAATAATAAGAGATAAGGCCTGACTCTTGACCCGGAAGTACTGTTGTAACTCCGTCAAAAATGATAGGCCTACCTCCTATTTTCAAATCAAAGTTTATTTGGTCGCGTAGGCCTGCACAGATTTGCAGATGTTATCGCAGGTGCAGCGAAATGCATAACCTAAAAAGCAACCGCTTTCGATTGGTGCACTGAATTGAGCCACATTCTACTGCGGTGCAACAGCTGACAGAAGTAGTAATACTTTAGAGCAATATAAAAACAATAACGCAACAGCTACAACAATGGAACCCATCGTGACAATAATCAGAAGCATACTACGGATGAAAGACAACTGGTCCTGTATCTCGGCCTAACTGTACAAATGGGCCACAGGCCTAGGAATAATCGGGTGTATATTAAATCAGGCATTTCATTGACAGGAAATGCAAACAATAATCGACATTTCAATGATGTAAGTTGCAATTATGTGATACTATTTTTCTATTTGATTTAGTTTCCTTTTTTTAAATTATTATTATCTGTAACCCTTTTGTTTATACTTATGATAACCAGGAAAACAGGAGACAGGAACGAAGAACTTAATTTAGAATTAATGGAACAAATGACCTACAGTGCTTCAATCTTAATAATACTAATAATACCATTACAATATAACAATATTATTACATTTATTTGTAAATTATTATTATTTTTTTTTTTACAATATTTTAGTAATACATATATGTAATAACAATACACACATTTGGGCTAAATAAAATGAGGCCTATAAGAATACACTTGAATTTAAAAAAAACATAATTAACTAAATATTTTTCAAAATAAATATTTAACACAACTAACAAACATTGCTAAGTCCTAAGCATGACGTCAGTAACACATCCTAATGTCACCATCCGGGTTCTTTCCAAAAGAAGTTCGATTTTCAAAAAACACACGCTCAAGCCCCACGTCATAATCGAAAGCTATATTATGACGACTGCTTGGCAACAAGTGTGCTAAAACAACCCGAGTAACAAACCCCTAAACGCTGTATAAGTGAGTTTGACGTTTAATCTGTCTCCACATTAAGCCCCTTCTATGTAACACCGCCCCGAAGCTCTCCCACTTTGAAAAGGGAAAATAACCTTCTTAGGAAGGTTAAACTGTAGCCTGAAACGCCATGGGGAGCCCGAAGATTTAGGGTGAAACTCGAGGAAAGTCGATCTTTTAAAGGAACAAATATAGAGCTGTCAGATGTCCTGCCGTTGACAGGAGCATTCACAAACGGCACAGAATTTTCACATATTCTCAGACCTCTCTACCAGTCCATTTGCTATTCATTTCTATTGGTATTATAGCCCTTCGTGTTTTGAAGAAATGTGATTGTTTTTAGTCAAACACTTCAATCCAGTGGGCATAGCCTGACTTTATTTGCAGTGACAAAGGGTTTCTAATATTATGATTGGACATCAAAGGAGCAGTTACACTGACTATTGGCTGAAACAAAATCCTCTCAAAGGAGCAGTTACATTGACTATTGGCTGAAACAAAATCCTCTCTTTAAATAATTTCAGTGCAAGGACACATGTTTAAACCCACGCCAAGTCAGTGTACACATCATTGGGACTAAGAATTGGAAGTCACATGTCTAACTGAAGAGTCAAAAGTTACAGTATATTAGGGCCAGGGTTGGGGCCAGGGTTGGGGCCAGGGTTAGGGCTGTGTCCTCACTAGCCTTATCTCACTGAGAGAGGATAACAGCTAAGTGCTCAATAGCCTCACTTAACCCTGACTCTATATATCAACAGGACCTGACGTTGGACAACCCGAGCAGACACCAGGCCTGTTTATTATGCACCAGACTTTTATTATGGTAATATAACAATAGATACCAGAGACCTTTATTCTGGAATAAATGACAAACTAGACAGAACTATACGAGTCATACATTTTGTTACATAAAAGGAACATATATTTTTTCATTAAAAAGGCAATCAGCATTAGAAACAATAACAAAGCGGCCTCCCCACCCCTGTTTTGGTAAACAGCTGAGGGATGAGGCTGGAGAAATGTAACCACTCTCAAATTCATAGACAGAACTGTGGATACAAGTGTTGACCATCCATGATATCAACATGATAGTTTTAACCAGAGGCTATATAGTTTGTTTACATTTTCTGTGTATACAAACTATTTTTAAATG
This sequence comes from Salvelinus namaycush, assembly GCF_016432855.1. NCBI lineage: Eukaryota > Metazoa > Chordata > Actinopteri > Salmoniformes > Salmonidae > Salvelinus > Salvelinus namaycush. Next base: position 43,885 of record NW_024061732.1, on the reverse strand, counting down.
TTTTATTTAACCTTTCTTTAATTAAATAACTAAACATTGGATTAAAACAAGTTTACAGCGCCTTCAGAAAGTATTCACACCCCTTAATCTTATGCACGTTGTTGTGTTACAGCCTGAATTTAAAATGGTTAAAATGTATATATGTTTTGTCACTGGCCTACACACAATACCCCAGAATGTCAAAGTGGAATTATGCTTTTTGAAATTCTTACAAATTAATAAAAAAGGAAAAGCTGAAATGTCTTGAGTCAATAACTATTCAAACTCTTTATTATGGTAAGGAGCCTAAATAAGTTCAGGAGTCAAAATGTGCTTAACAACTCACATAATTAGTTGCATGGACTCACTGTGTGCAATAATAGTGTTTAACATGATTTTTTAATGACTGCTTCATTGCTGTACCCCACCCATATAATTATCTGTAAGGTCCCTCAGTTGAGCAATGAATTTCAAACACAAATTGAACCACAAAGACCAGGGAGGTTTTCCAATGCCTCGGAAAGAAGGCGACCTGTTGGTAGATGGGTAAAAAAAAAAAGCAGACATTGAATATCCCTTTGAGCATGGTGAAGTTCTTCATTACACTTTGGATGGTGTATTAATACACCCAGTCACTACAAAGATACAGGCGTCCTTCCTAACTCAGTTGCCGGTGAAGAAGGAAACCGTTCAGGGATTTTTCCATGAGGCCAATGTTGACTTTAAAACAGTTACAGAGTTTAATGGCTGTGATAGGAGAGAACTGAGGATGGATCAACAACATTGTAGTTACTCCACAATACTAACCTAATTTACAGAGGGAGAAGAAGGAAGCCTGTACAGAATAAAAATATTCCAAAACATGCATCCTGTTTGCAACAAGGCACAAAAGTAATACTACAAAAAATGTGGCAAAGCAATTACCTTTTAGTCCTGAATACAAAGTGTTATGTTTGGGGCAAATCCAATACAACACATTACTGAGTACCACTCTCCATATTTTCTAGTATAGTGGTGGCTGCATATTTTTTTTAAATTTTATTTAAAATGTATTTAACTAGGCAAATCAGTTAAGAACACTCCCAATCACAGCCACATGTGATCCAACCTGGATTCAAACCAGGGACTGTAGTATCACCTCTTGCACTGAGATGCAGTGCCTTAGACCGCTGAGCCACTCGGGAGCCCGAGTGTTATGGGTGTGCTTGTAATGGTTAATGACTGGGGAGTTTGTCAGGATAAAAAAAATAACTAGTTGGATTTAAGCACAGGCAAAATCCTAGATGAAAACCTGGTTCAGTCTGCTTTTCACCAGACACTGGGAGATTAATTGACCTTTCAACAGGACAATAACCCAAAACACAAGGCCAAATATACACTGGAGTTGATTACCAAAAAGACAGTGAATGTTCCTGAGTGGCCGAGTTACAGTTTTGACAAATATGCTTGAAAATCTATTGCCAGACTTGGAAATGATTGTCTAGCAATGATCAATACCAATTTGACAGATAATAATAAAGGGCAAATATTGAACAATCCAGGTTTGCAAAGCTCTTATAGAGTTACCCAGAAAGACTAACAGCTGTAATCACTCATATAGAGTTACCCAGAAAGACTAACAGCTGTAATCACTCATATAGAGTTACCCAGAAAGACTAGCAGCTGTAATCACTCATATAGAGTTACGCAGAAAGACTAGCAGCTGTAATCACTCTTAGATACTTTTACCCAGAAAGACTAACAGCTGTAATCACTCATATAGAGTTACCCAGAAAGACTAACAGCTGTAATCACTCATATAGAGTTACCCAGAAAGACTAACAGCTGTAATCACTCATATAGAGTTACCCAGAAAGACTAGCAGCTGTAATCACTCTTATAGAGTTACCCAGAAAGACTAACAGCTGTAATCACTCTTAGAGACTTTTACCCAGAAAGACTAACAGCTGTAATCACTCATATAGAGTTACCCAGAAAGACTAGCAGCTGTAATCACTCTTATAGAGTTACCCAGAAAGACTAACAGCTGTAATCACTCATATAGAGTTACCCAGAAAGACTAGCAGCTGTAATCACTCATATAGAGTTACCCAGAAAGACTAACAGCTGTAATCACTCATATAGAGTTACCCAGAAAGACTAACAGCTGTAATCACTCATATAGAGTTACCCAGAAAGACTCACAGCTGTAATCACTCTTAGAGACTTTTACCCAGAAAGACTAACAGCTGTAGTCGCTGCCAAAGGTGATTCTAACATGTATTGACTCAGGGATGTGAATTCTTATGTACATTAGATATTTCTGTATGTCATTTTCAATACATTTGCAACATTTCTAAAAACATTTTTGTCCACTTCGTCATTATGGAGTATTGTGTGTAGATGGGTGAGAATAAAAATATATTTTTTATATATGTTGAATTCAGGCTATAACACAACAAAATGTGGAATAAGTCAAGGGGTATGACTACTTTCTGAAGGCAATGTATATTTTGGGTTCTGATGGGGTGTGACAGTGAAACCAAGATCATGAGGCGTTTATAAGTTATATTCTTCAAGAATCAACGGGTACATATAATTAATTTATAAGTCCAAAAATGGATGTAGCAACTGCTGATTGTCCTTTTAAATTTATTTGGCTATATATTTGTCATACATTTCATGATTAAAAGGACATGAGAGGAATAAGTCGTGTGTGATTTGTAAAACTACACCTGGAAATAAGGGGAGAAGTTTTAATATGAAATGGAATAAACATCAGAATTAAACAGCATGCTCAAGCAGTAATCAAGTGGTTTAAATCAGATTATTTTATTATATTTGAAATCTCCAGAGAAAATGAACATAACAGTAACACAATAATAAATACATTGACCTTTGTGTTCTACTATTTTTCATTCTATTGTATTGAAATCAGACATTTCAGAATTGCTGGGAGAAGTAATCAAAAATGGCGACAATGACGAGCAGTTGACACCTGCAGACTACAATCTAAAGACTACGCATCCGTTTAAATATTTCAGCGTGATGACGAACGACACATTTAGCTTCTATTGTTCATTCCTATTCCAAGTATTCTGGTGCAACATTTTGAGACATTTTGATTATAGCCATACATTTCCTACTATTAATCTATTTGATTTTAATTACTGTATCATGCTACAATTATAATCAAACCATTCATGACCTAAATTTAAGAAGCTGACTAGCTACTTGTATGCAGATCATGTAGCCTCAAACCTTAAAACGCAATCGTTTTGTGTTTCAAATTGCGCTTGATAAATTTACACCATTTTGCTCTGAACCAATCCACTATGTTTTATGAATGAGAGGAGGCTAGGAAAGGGAACCGCGTAAATGTATTGGTTCGGTCCCATCACGGGGGGCGTGGTGGTTGATACCTAACTAGGAAATGACGACACGACAGTTAACACGCGGAAGTTCTGTGTTAGTTGATGATGACGTTTGCCTGAGTCAAATGTGCCTTGCTTCAGCTAACGGGATGAATTAACTAGTGTGCTACCGAAGAGATTCATTGAAACTGCAGCAAACAAGTAAGGGAAATAATTGAGTCTAAGTAGAGACAGCAGTCGTATAAGCGTCGTTTACTTGGCTACTGAAATGGCTAGATATCTAGCTAGGCTAAAGTTAGCAAGCAGGCTAGGACTGGAGCTAGCCAACTCAACTGTCATTTGGCTAGCCAACACTTTTCCAGAATGCAACACGACACCCCTTTATGATAGTCCAATAACTAATCAGCTAGCGAACTAACTCTAGCCAGCCCTATTAACTGCTGCTAACTAGGTAGATAACTAATGGTACGAGCCAGGCTCACAAGTTTGTTGAAACTTGCATGCTAATTGTTCTAGCTAGCTGGGTTGCATTGTATGGACTCAATCAACAATATTATGATGTCCTTTTTAAAGGCGCTTCATGGTCAGTCCGAAGTCTGCATTGGCCGTGCGGTATTTACGGTGATACGGCCTCTGCATAAGGCAGGGCATTAATACTTCTTGCGCTTCGGTAGAGCAGTTGTGAAGGAAGACGTCAGGGAAGTGAGTTTGTGTTTATACAGGACTTCCCGCCCTCACCTACAGTCAACCAATCATGTCAATGCGGAGCTCTACGAGCCCTCCTCGTTGTTACGAGGCGCATGGCGATGTGGTGGCCTCTTCATGCCTCCAGAGGCTCAGCAAAATGCGTCTCATCATCCATACTCCGCCTCTGACCACATTCCAGATTAAACATAAATTGGCTTTAATCCAGATGAAAGCGTCAGTACACATCAACTACACCCATAGAGATAGATAGAGGAATCATATATATATATTTTAATCTGTGCCGCTGTAGCGTCAGTGACGGCATAGGTAGCGCTATTCAGGCTACAACTCATAGGAATCCCCACCCAGTTGACTACTTTGACTACTTTAAAATGTCGTAAGTATGGTGGAAGCCTTTCATGGTGCTGCCCATACTTAAACGGCCCTTTGGCCACTAGAGGCCTCTATCATTCTCTATGGCTACACTATCTAGCTAGCTAGGTGCCAGGCTGTAGTGAGCTGTCACAGTTCAAATCAAATTGTATTTGTCTCATGCTTCGTAAACAACAGGTGTAAACGAACCATGAAATGCTTACGGGTCCCTTTTCCAACAATGCAGAGTTAAAGATAACAAATAAAAATAGCGACACGAGGAGTAAATACTCAGTGAATAACGAATAACAACGTTGATAAACTCAAGTCTCACTACGTAGCAAAGCAAGCTAGCAAATGATCCACACTCAAGTCACATAGATTGAATACATGACAAGGCAAAACAACATGATGTTGAGTGAGGTGGTTAGCTACACAGCTAGCTATGTAACTTCATGTTGTCAAACTAAGGACGATCTATAACACACATTACCTTGTGACTGGTTCTACCAGTTCTCTACAGTCCTGCATCTCTAGCTATGGCAGTTAGCTTGACTGGAGGGCTTTTTTGAAGGGCTGTAGGCATGGCTAGCTAAGGATAGCCCTCGGTTACCAGATATGTTATTTGGCTAGCTCAACTTGCTTTATTCAACCCTTTTTTTAACTATGTGTTGTGACTTGGAATGACTCCTTGCCCCCCCCCCCCCAAAAATGGACTGACTTTCTTCCCTGTTGTGGTCCAGGACAGAGGCAGGATGTTGGAGTCCTATGTCACGCCCCTGTTGATGACCTATGTGAACAAATACATCAAGAACCTGAAGCCCTCTGACCTGCAGCTATCGCTATGGGGAGGAGACGTAGTACTGAGCAAGCTGGAGCTGAAGCTGGATGTCCTGGAGCAGGTATGGAATAATCCTGGAATAATCCTGGAATAAAGCTTATTAACCCTGTAATAACACTGTAATAACACTTAGTAATGCTATTGACTTTGTATCTGCTCTTTTGCTGAGGTAACTTTATGAATGCAGGTCAGGTCAGTCTCAATCGGAGTCTGCTCTTTTCCTGAGGTAACTTTATGAATGCAGGTCAGATCAGAGTCCTGCTCTTTTCCTGAGGTAACTTTATGAATTGAGGTCAGGTCAGTCTCAATCGGAGTCTGCTCTTTTCCTGAGGTAACTTTATGAATGCAGGTCAGGTCAGTCTCAATCTGAGTCTGCTCTTTTCCTGAGGTAACTTTATGAATGCAGGTCAGGTCAGTCTCAATCTGAGTCTGCTCTTTTCCTGAGGTAACTTTATGAATGCAGGTCAGGTCAGTCTCAATCGGAGTCTGCTTTTTTCCCACAAGAGGTCACTTGTTCCATCGACCCCGGTGGCTAGACGTGTGTCACACTGCCACCTGTCTGTTCCTGCTCAATAGTGACACCCAGGGACACGGACTGGGATCCTACCAGTGCTGATGTCAACATAGCCTAGTCTGTGTCTGGTGCTTGATGATGCGGCGAGAGCAGTAGCTTAATGTGGATTTTAGTGATAACTTTAGATGCAGATTTGAAACATTCTCTATTCTGCTCAATTCAATGGCTTTGATGGTCGTGTGTTCTTGTTCAGATATTGAGACCTTTACCTTTTGGGACGGCAGGTAGCCTAGTGGTTAGAGGGGGGAGGCAGGTAGCCTAGTGGGTACAAGCGTACGTTGGGCCGGTAACCGAAAGGTTGCTGGATCGAATCCCCGAGCTGACAAGGTAAAAATCTGTCGTTCTGCCCCAGAACAAGGCAGTTAACCCACAATTCCCCGGTAGGCCGTCATTGTAAATAATATTTTTTCTTAACTGGTTAAATACATTGTAAAAAATAAATAAAAACCAGAATGAAATCAGGGCCTAAAGGCTTAAACATGGTCCCCAATCCAATTCATATTCAGAAGGTTCCCTGTTGACGTATTCTGTTCAGAAGTTAGAAGAGATCGTTCCCTCATGTCTGGTCAGTTGTCCACAGGTGATATCCTGTAGAGATCGTACCCTCATGTCTGGTCAGTTGTCCACCGATGTTATCCTGTAGAGATCGTACCCTCATGTCTGGTCAGTTGTCCACCGATGTTATCCTGTAGAGATCGTACCCTCATGTCTGGTCAGTTGTCCACAGGTGATATCCTGTAGAGATCGTACCCTCATGTCTGGTCAGTTGTCCACAGGTGATATCCTGTAGAGATCGTACCCTCATGTCTGGTCAGTTGTCCACAGGTGATATCCTGTAGAAATCGTATCCTCATGTCTGGTCAGTTGTCTAGGTGATATCCTGTAGAGATCGTACCCTCGTGTCTGGTCAGTTGTCCACAGGTGATATCCTGTAGAGATCGTACCCTCATGTCTGGTCAGTTGTCCCCAGGTGATATCCTGTAGAGATCGTACCCTCATGTCTGGTCAGTTGTCCACAGGTGATATCCTGTAGAGATCGTACCCTCATGTCTGGTCAGTTGTCCACAGGTGATATCCTGTAGAGATCGTACCCTCATGTCTGGTCAGTTGTCCACAGGTGATATCCTTTAGAGATCGTACCCTCATGTCTGGTCAGTTGTCCACAGGTGATATCCTGTAGAGATCGTACCCTCATGTCTGGTCAGTTGTCCACCGATGATATCCTGTAGAGATCGTACCCTCATGTCTGGTCAGTTGTCCACAGGTGATATCCTGTAGAGATCGTACCCTCATGTCTGGTCAGTTGTCCACAGGTGATATCCTGTAGAGATCGTACCCTCATGTCTGGTCAGTTGTCCACAGGTGATATCCTGTAGAGATCGTACCCTCATGTCTGGTCAGTTGTCCACAGGTGATATCCTGTAGAGATCGTACCCTCATGTCTGGTCAGTTGTCCACAGGTGATATCCTGTAGAGATCGTACCCTCATGTCTGGTCAGTTGTCCACAGGTGATATCCTGTAGAGATCGTACCCTCATGTCTGGTCAGTTGTCCACAGGTGATATCCTGTAGAGATCGTACCCTCGTGTCTGGTCAGTTGTCCACAGGTGATATCCTGTAGAGATCGTACCCTCGTGTCTGGTCAGTTGTCCACAGGTGATATCCTGTAGAGATCGTACCCTCATGTCTGGTCAGTTGTCCACAGGTGATATCCTGTAGAGATCGTACCCTCATGTCTGGTCAGTTGTCCACAGGTGATATCCTGTACAGATCGTACCCTCGTGTCTGGTCAGTTGTCCACAGGTGATATCCTGTAGAGATCGTACCCTCGTGTCTGGTCAGTTGTCCACAGGTGATATCCTGTAGAGATCGTACCCTCATGTCTGGTCAGTTGTCCACAGGTGATATCCTGTAGAGATCGTACCCTCATGTCTGGTCAGTTGTCCACCGATGTTATCCTGTAGAGATCGTACCCTCATGTCTGGTCAGTTGTCTAGGTGATATCCTGTAGAGATCGTACCCTCATGTCTGGTCAGTTGTCCACAGGTGATATCCTGTAGAGATCGTACCCTCATGTCTGGTCAGTTGTCTAGGTGATATCCTGTAGAGATCGTACCCTCATGTCTGGTCAGTTGTCCACAGGTGATATCCTGTAGAGATCGTACCCTCATGTCTGGTCAGTTGTCCACAGGTGATATCCTGTAGAGATCGTACCCTCATGTCTGGTCAGTTGTCCACAGGTGATATCCTGTAGAGATCGTACCCTCATGTCTGGTCAGTTGTCCACAGGTGATATCCTGTAGAGATCGTACCCTCATGTCTGGTCAGTTGTCCACAGGTGATATCCTGTAGAGATCGTACCCTCATGTCTGGTCAGTTGTCCACAGGTGATATCCTGTAGAGATCGTACCCTCGTGTCTTGAACCCACATCCCTTAGCATTGCCAGACCCAGGCTCCAACCCACTGAGCCAATGCAGTGACTTCTTTTTTTTCATCCCTGTTTCTAGGAGCTGAAACTGCCCTTTACCTTTCTGAGCGGTCACATCCATGAGCTGCGTATCCACGTGCCCTGGACCAAACTGGGCTCCGAGGCCGTGGTTATCACCATTAACACAATGGAGTGTATCCTCAAACTGAAGGATGGAGCACAGGTTAGTACCGCTGTTTTTTTATATTTATACAGGCGCCCACTGATGCTATGTGCACTGCAGACAAGTGCAATACTCCAATTTAGTGCATACTGTCATGGCATTCCAAAGCTGGTGCATTTCTGAGTCTACAGTCTTGCTGTATCACTGAAAGAAGTTCAAGCCTTCCTCAATATCAAAAGACGAGGTTATTACATGACCAAGTTACAATCTCTGTCATATAACGTTCCACAAGGAATAGACTTGGTTTAAAACATATTGTTGGTTTCTTCCTTTCCTAGACTCCTCTACCCAGAACCCCCTCTGTCTCCTCAGCAGTCCGAACAGCCCATGACTCAGTTCATCACATTCTAGACTCCTCTACCCAGAACCCCCTCTGTCCCCTCAGCAGTCCCAACAACCCATGACTCAGTTCATCACATTCTAGACTCCTCTACCCAGAACCCCCTCTGTCCCCTCAGCAGTCCCAACAGCCCATGACTCAGTTCATCACATTCTAGACTCCTCTACCCAGAACCCCCTCTGTCCCCTCAGCAGTCCAAACAGCCCATGACTCAGTTCATCACATTCTAGACTCCTCTACCCAGAACCCCCTCTGTCCCCTCAGCAGTCCCAACAGCCCATGACTCAGTTCATCACATTCTAGACTCCTCTACCCAGAACCCCCTCTGTCTCCGCAGCAGTCCAAACAGCCCATGACTCAGTTCATCACATTCTAGACTCCTCTACCCAGAACCCCCTCTGTCTCCGCAGCAGTCCAAACAGCCCATGACTCAGTTCATCACATTCTAGACTCCTCTACCCAGAACCCCCTCTGTCCCCTCAGCAGTCCAAACAGCCCATGACTCAGTTCATCACATTCTAGACTCCTCTACCCAGAACCCCCTCTGTCCCCTCAGCAGTCCAAACAGCCCATGACTCAGTTCATCACATTCTAGACTCCTCTACCCAGAACCCCCTCTGTCCCCTCAGCAGTCCCAACAACCCATGACTCAGTTCATCACATTCTAGACTCCTCTACCCAGAACCCCCTCTGTCCCCTCAGCAGTCCCAACAGCCCATGACTCAGTTCATCACATTCTAGACTCCTCTACCCAGAACCCCCTCTGTCCCCTCAGCAGTCCAAACAGCCCATGACTCAGTTCATCACATTCTAGACTCCTCTACCCAGAACCCCCTCTGTCCCCTCAGCAGTCCCAACAGCCCATGACTCAGTTCATCACATTCTAGACTCCTCTACCCAGAACCCCCTCTGTCTCCGCAGCAGTCCAAACAGCCCATGACTCAGTTCATCACATTCTAGACTCCTCTACCCAGAACCCCCTCTGTCTCCGCAGCAGTCCAAACAGCCCATGACTCAGTTCATCACATTCTAGACTCCTCTACCCAGAACCCCCTCTGTCCCCTCAGCAGTCCAAACAGCCCATGACTCAGTTCATCACATTCTAGACTCCTCTACCCAGAACCCCCTCTGTCCCCTCAGCAGTCCCAACAACCCATGACTCAGTTCATCACATTCTAGACTCCTCTACCCAGAACCCCCTCTGTCCCCTCAGCAGTCCAACAGCCCATGACTCAGTTCATCACATTCTTCGTGTTGGGGGTCTCAGGCAGGGGTGCTCATTTGGACTAATTTGACACGTCATTTCTCGTCTTGCGTCTCCAATTGAAAGTTCTGCGTGTCTAATGAGCGTCCGTAAAGCCGATTTAACCACGGTGCCTCAGAGAGGCAGATTAAAGCTGACTGGAATCACAGCCTGTTAGTACCATTATCTTGTTGTGTTGTAACGTTCCAACCCAGACAAAGGGGTTAAAAGGTGTTAATTTGACAGGACTAAGTAGCAGGTGCTTTTATCTTCTTCATCAATGCTTAATCATTCTTGCTGAGTCTGGGTGAAGGAATCCCCTGAAGAAAATAGGACAACAGAAAGAAACCCAAAGCAACTAACTCTCAGGCTGTTTTTAGAGCAGGGCTGAGTGATGTCAACTAACTCCCAGGCTGTTTTTAGAGCAGGGCTGAGTGATGTCTACTAACTCCCAGGCTGTTTTTACAGCAGGGCTGAGAGATGTCAACTAACTCCCAGGCTGTTTTTAGAGCAGGGCTGAGAGATGTCAACTAACTCCCAGGCTGTTTTTAGAGCAGGGCTGAGAGATGTCAACTAACTCCCAGGCTGTTTTTAGAGCAGGGCTGAGTGATGTCAACTAACTCCCAGGCTGTTTTTAGAGCAGGGCTGAGTGATGTCAACTAACTCCCAGGCTGTTTTTAGAGCAGGGCTGAGTGATGTCAACTAACTCTCAGGCTGTTTTTAGAGCAGGGCTGAGTGATGTCAACTAACTCCCAGGCTGTTTTTAGAGCAGGGCTGAGTGATGTCCCAGGCTGTTTTTAGAGCAGGGCTGAGTGACGTCCCAGGCTGTTTTTAGAGCAGGGCTGAGTGATGTCCCAGGCTGTTTTTAGAGCAGGGCTGAGTGACGTCCCAGGCTGTTTTTAGAGCAGGGCTGAGTGACGTCCCAGGCTGTTTTTAGAGCAGGGCTGAGTGATGTCATGGTCTCTGTACAGTTTCTTTGTTATATTCTCGTCAGGTTTTTCTAAAAGCTGTTGGGGGGGGAATGAAAGCGGTGTTGGCCACTGCTTTAAAGGAGCTCTTCAATGACGAGCACATTGGGGAACTCAAGGATGACAGTGTCCTCATGTTATTCACCCTGCCAGAAGGAAACATTCTACAAATGCTCTTTTTAATTTCTCTGTAAATGTGGCTGGGTTTATTTCAACCAGTCAGGTTTTAGCATCAGGCAGAGAGATTAGTAGTAAACGACTATTTAAAAAAAAAAGCGTCTGTCTTTGTGAGTTCGGGGTTGTATAACTTGAAGCCAACACAATTGCTCACTGCTCAGCAAATGTACTTTTGAGAAACGAGGACTGATCGCCAGCGACCAGAAATATTCAGAGAACTTCTCGGATTATAGTGTTGCTTGTTAGGCCTAATTCCACCACTGCTATTCTTTACTATTGAACCGTAAAATGTCTTTGGCAAGTGACTAAAACTGCAGTTAAAAGCTGTGTATTGTTAGTCAGTAGTGACATTTTACTACGATCACTTATTACATGAACTGTATCTTCCAAATGGCACCCTGTTCCCTACATAGTGCTGTACTTTTAATCAGAGCCTTGGTCAAAAGTAGTGCACTACATAGGGGAAGAGGGTTTCATTTGGTCCTGGTCTAAAGTAGTGCACTACATAGGGGAAGAGGGTTCCATTTGGTCCTGGTCTAAAGTAGTGCACTACATAGGGGAAGAGGGTTCCATTTGGTCCTGGTCTAAAGTAGTGCACTACATAGGGAAGAGGGTTCCATTTGGTCCTGGTCTAAAGTAGTGCACTACATAGGGGAAGAGGGTTCCATTTGGTCCTGGTCTAAAGTAGTGCACTACATAGGGGAAGAGGGTTCCATTTGGTCCTGGTCTAAAGTAGTGCACTACATAGGGGAAGAGGGTTCCATTTGGTCCTGGTCTAAAGTAGTGCACTACATAGGGGAAGAGGGTTCCATTTGGTCCTGGTCTAAAGTAGTGCACTACATAGGGGAAGAGGGTTCCATAGGGTCCTGGTCTAAAGTAGTGCACTACATAGGGGAAGAGGGTTCCATTTGGTCCTGGTCTAAAGTAGTCCCACCTCATAGGGAAAGAGGGTTCCATAGGGTCCTGGTCTAAAGTAGTGCACTACATAGGGGAATAGGGTTCAATTTGGTCCTGGTCTAAAGTAGTGCACTACATAGGGGAAGAGGGTTCCATAGGGTCCTGGTCTAAAGTAGTGCACTACATAGGGGAATAGGGTTCCATTTGGTCCTGGTCTAAAGTAGTGCACTACATAGGGGAAGAGGGTTCCATTTGGTCCTGGTCTAAAGTAGTGCACTACATAGGGAATAGAGTTCCATTTGAGACTAAATCAAAGATCATGGTTGTCAAGGCAGTCCCACTTCTCTCTCTACCGGCCCAAGCTGCATGTCTGACAGGAAGAAGTGATTATGTCCTTGTAGTTGGTCGGTATTAGAGGCAGTGTGTAGTTGGTCAGTATTAGAGGCAGTGTGTAGTTGGTCGGTATTAGAGGCAGTGGTTATGTCCTGTAGGGGGTCGGTATTAGAGGCAGTGTGTAGGGGGTCGGTATTAGAGGCAGTGATTATGTCCTTGTAGGTGGTCAGTATTAGAGGCAGTGTGTAGTTGGTCAGTATTAGAGGCAGTGTGTAGTTGGTCAGTATTAGAGGCAGTGTGTAGTTGGTCAGTATTAGAGGCAGTGTGTAGTTGGTCAGTATTAGAGGCAGTGTGTAGTTGGTCAGTATTAGAGGCAGTGTGTAGTTGGTCGGTATTAGAGGCAGTGTGTAGTTGGTCGGTATTAGAGGCAGTGTGTAGTTGGTCGGTATTAGAGGCAGTGTGTAGTTGGTCGGTATTAGAGGCAGTGTGTAGTTGGTCGGTATTAGAGGCAGTGTGTAGTTGGTCAGTATTAGAGGCAGTGTGTAGTTGGTCAGTATTAGAGGCAGTGGTTATGTCCTTGTAGTTGGTCAGTATTAGAGGCAGTGTGTAGTTGGTCAGTATTAGAGGCAGTGTGTAGTTGGTCAGTATTAGAGGCAGTGTGTAGTTGGTCAGTATTAGAGGCAGTGTGTAGGTGGTCGGTATTAGAGGCAGTGATTATGTCCTGTAGGGGGTCGGTATTAGAGGCAGTGGTTATGTCCTGTAGGGGGTCGGTATTAGAGGCAGTGTGTAGTTGGTCGGTATTAGAGGCAGTGTGTAGTTGGTCGGTATTAGAGGCAGTGATTATGTCCTTGTAGGTGGTCAGTATTAGAGGCAGTGATTATGTCCTGTAGGTGGTCAGTATTAGAGGCAGTGTGTAGTTGGTCAGTATTAGAGGCAGTGTGTAGTTGGTCAGTATTAGAGGCAGTGTGTAGTTGGTCAGTATTAGAGGCAGTGTGTAGTTGGTCAGTATTAGAGGCAGTGGTTATGCCCTTGTAGGTTGTCAGTATTAGAGGCAGTGTGTAGGTGGTCGGTATTAGAGGCAGTGATTATGTCCTTGTAGTTGGTCAGTATTAGAGGCAGTGTGTAGTTGGTCAGTATTAGAGGCAGTGTGTAGGTGGTCAGTATTAGAGGCAGTGGTTATGTCCTTGTAGGTTGTCAGTATTAGAGGCAGTGATTATGTCCGTGTAGGTGGTCGGTATTAGAGGCAGTGATTATGTCCTTGTAGGTGGTCGGTATTAGAGGCAGTGTGTAGGTGGTCGGTATTAGAGGCAGTGATTATGTCCTTGTAGGTGGTCGGTATTAGAGGCAGTGATTATGTCCTTGTAGGTGGTCGGTATTAGAGGCAGTGTGTGGGTGGTCGGTGTTAGAGGCAGTGTGTAGTTGGTCAGTATTAGAGGCAGTGTGTAGTTGGTCAGTATTAGAGGCAGTGATTATGTCCTTGTAGTTGGTCAGTATTAGAGGCAGTGTGTAGTTGGTCGGTATTAGAGGCAGTGATTATGTCTTTGTAGTTGGTCAGTATTAGAGGCAGTGTGTAGTTGGTCAGTATTAGAGGCAGTGTGTAGTTGGTCAGTATTAGAGGCAGTGTGTAGGTGGTCGGTATTAGAGGCAGTGATTATGTGGTCGGTATTAGAGGCAGTGTGTAGGTGGTCGGTATTAGAGGCAGTGATTATTTCCTTGTAGTTGGTCGGTACAAAAACCTACTTTGAGTCTTAGCAGCACTACCAGTGAAACTGAACCGAAATCTGAGAACGATTACCCCCAAAATAAATATTTATAATTTATTTAGGTTTGATTTATAAATATTTTGATAATGGGAAAGTGTAGTATGAAAGACATAGGGTGAGATTTATTTGTGCAGAAGAGGGTCTGGTTGTGGTCGTACCTATTCTATACCACCCATTGCTGGTGCCAAGTAGAAAGGCAAGCTGGCAGTGTGGAGCTCAGAGAGCATGCTACGTACCTAATGGCTCCCTATTCCCTATATAGTACACTGCTGTTAACCAGAGGCCTATGAGCCCTATGGAAGATGGTAGGGTTCTATTTGGTCCTCGCCCTCCCCCTGTATGGAGTGTCTCCAAGGCCAGATGTCCCCGTCACTAGAAACACATTGTAAGGGAAGTCAATTACACCTAATTATGTAGACTGCAGGCTAAAGACTCGGGAACACATGAGCTTGAGCAGGCCAGAACTAATGGTAAATATCATATAGTATGTAGCTGGCTACTGCTGCAGAGATCGTATTTCCAGCCCTGTGGAAAGACTCAGTCCGTACACAGCTCAGGGTCACGGCGTAGCGGTGGAATGCCCTCTCATGTACTGCTACTATTCGCAAAACAAGTATTTGTTACAGATGTTTTCCTAAGGTTTCCCCCCCCCTCCCTCCCCCGGTCAAGAAAATGACTTTTTTTGGGGGGAGGGGTGAAAAATTGCAAATGACGTTTGGACAAATTTTATTCAATGTTATTCTCACCCAGGAGACACACAGTTTGGAGCCAAGCCAGACTTACAACAGAGGTCCTGCTAGGCAGCGGGAGGAATTGGAATGAGCTGTCTGGAAGGCTAGGGTACTTCTCTCCTATTTGAGGGAGGGAGGGAGGGAGAGAGAGAGGGAGGGAGGGAGAGAGGGAGGGAGGGAGGGAGAGAGGGAAGGAGGCAGGTAGGAGGGATAGGAGGCAGGTAGGAGGGATAGGAGGCAGGTAGGAGGCAGGTAGGAAGGATAGGAGGCAGGTAGGAAGGATAGGAGGCAGGTAGGAGGGAGGAAGGAGGGAGGAAGGGAGGTAGGGAGGAAGGAGGGAGGAAGGGAGGAGGTAGGTAGGAGGGAGGTAGGGAGGAAGGAGGTAGGGAGGAAGGAGGGAGGTAGGAGGGATGGAGGGAGGGAGGGAGGGAGGTAGGGAGGTAGGAGGGAGGGAGGAAGGGAGGTAAGGAGGCAGGGAGGGAGGGAGGGAGGGAGGTGGGAGGGAGGGAGGTAGGTAGGTAACAGGGAGGGAGGTAAGGAGGGAGGGAGGTAGGTAACAGGGGAGGTAGGTAACAGGGGAGGTAGGTAACAGGGGAGGTAGGTAACAGGGGAGGTAGGTAACAGGGGAGGGAGGTAGGTAACAGGGGAGGGAGGTAGGTAACAGGGGAGGGAGGTAGGTAACAGGGGAGGGAGGTAGGTAACAGGGGAGGGAGGTAGGTAACAGGGGAGGGAGGTGGGTAACAGGGAGGGAGGGAGGTAACAGGGAGGGAGGGAGGTAACAGGGAGGGAGGTAGGTAACAGGGAGGGAGGGAGGTAAGGAGGGAGGTAGGAGGGAGGTAGGAGGGAGGTAGCAGGGCCCTTACTGCACCGACCCCTCAGTTCTGACGCCAACATGGAAACAGCTTTTTTTTATCCTGGTGATTTGTGACATTTTAATGGTCATATATTACATTGTACTGATAATGGTATTTAACTGCTCATTAAGGATGGCAGTGGCTCAGTACCACCCGTCACTGGGAGGTACCTTTAACTGGAGGGGCTTCCTGCTGGTCCTCCTAAACCAGGAGGGGCTTCCTGCTGGTCCTCCTAAACCAGGAGGGGCTTCCTGCTGGTCCTCCTAAACCAGGAGGGGCTTCCTGCTGGTCCTCCTAAACCAGGAGGGGCTTCCTGCTTGTCCTCCTAAACCTGGAGGGGAGGGGCTTCCTACTGGTCCTCCTAAACCTGGAGGGGCTTCCTACTGGTCCTCCTAAACCTGGAGGGACTTCCTACTGGTCCTCCTAAACCTGGAGGGGGAGGGGCTTCCTACTGGTCCTCCTAAACTTGGAGGGGGAGGGGCTTCCTACTGGTCCTCCTAAACCTGGAGGGGGAGGGGCTTCCTACTGGTCCTCCTAAACCTGGAGGGGCTTCCTACTGGTCCTCCTAAACTTGGAGGGGCTTCCTACTGGTCCTCCTAAACTTGGAGGGGCTTCCTACTGGTCCTCCTAAACCTGGAGGGGAGGGGCTTCCTACTGGTCCTCCTAAACCTGGAGGGGCTTCCTACTGGTCCTCCTAAACCTGGAGGGGAGGGACTTCCTACTGGTCCTCCTAAACCTGGAGGGGGAGGGACTTCCTACTGGTCCTCCTAAACCTGGAGGGGGAGGGGCTTCCTACTGGTCCTCCTAAACTTGGAGGGGAGGGACTTCCTACTGGTCCTCCTAAACTTGGAGGGGGAGGGGCTTCCTACTGGTCCTCCTAAACTTTTAGGGTAGGGACTTCCTACTGGTCCTCCTAAACCTGCAGGGGAGGGACTTCCTGCTGGTCCTCCTCAACCTCTTCCAGCAGAAAGCTGAGATACACTACATTACCAACAGTATGTGGACACCTGCTCGTCCAACATCTCATGCCAAAATCATGGGCATTAATATGGAGTTGGTCCCCCCTTTTGCTGCTATAACAGCCTCCACTCTTCTGGGAAGGCTTTCCACTAGATGTTGGAACATTGCTGCTATAACAGCCTCCACTCTTCTGGGAAGGCTTTCCACTAGATGTTGGAACATTGTTGCTATAACAGCCTCCACTCTTCTGGGAAGGCTTTCCACTAGATGTTGGAACATTGCTGCTATAACAGCCTCCACTCTTCTGGGAAGGCTTTCCACTAGATGTTGGAACATTGCTGCGGGGACTTGCTTCCATTCAGCCACGAGCATTAGGGAGGTCGGCCACTGATGTTGGGTGATTTGGCCCGGCTTGTAGTCGGCGTTCCAATTCATCCCAAATGTGTTCGATGGGGTTGAGGTCAGGGCTCTGTGCAGGCCAGTCAAGTTCTTCCACACCAATCTTGACCTTGCATTGGGAACTGGAGCATTGTAACGCTGAAACAGGAAAGGGCCTTCCCCAAACTTTTGCCACAAAGTTGGAAGCACAGAATCGTCTAGAATGTCATTGTATGCTGTAGCGTTAAGATTTCCCTTCACTGGAACTAAGGGGCCCGAACCATGAAAAACAGCCCCAGACCATTATTCATCCTCCACCAAACTTTACAGTTGGCACTATGCATTAGGGCAGATAGCGTTCTCCTGGCATCTGCCAAACCCAGATTCGTCTGTCGGACTGCCAGATGGTGAAGCGTGATTCATCACTCCAGAGAACGCGTTTCCACTGCTCCAGAGTCCAATGGCGGCGAGCTTTACACCACTCCAGCCGACGCTTGGTATTGCGCATGGTGATCTTAGGCTTGTGTGCGGCTGCTCGGCCATGGAAACCCATTTCATGAAGCTCCCGACCAACAGTTATTGTCCTGACGTTGCTTCCAGAGGCAGTTTGGAACTCGGTAGCGAGTGTTGCAACCGGGGACAGATGATTTTTACACACTTCAGCACACGGCGGTCCCGTTCTGTGAGCTTGTGTTGCCTACCGCTTTACACTACTTCTGTTAAAACTCGGGTTAAGACAATCCCTCCGTCGGGGTTTTTAGGTGTTGGATATAAGGCCTGCGTATTTTGGGAAGAATGAAAGAATTTAACAGTCTGTGTTTGGATGGAAAATCGGACAACTACAATGGAACTATTTTAAAATAGGCTAGTTTATATGTGGTGCGGAAATGTTTTATGTTCAGCCGCCAAGAGTCCGCTTTGCCCCCGAAGTGTGGAAATGATAAATGATATCATTAATAAGGTTTGTTTTCATAATTGCCGTTCCCGGGCTCGGTACTGGCCTGTAAAAACATCCCTTTTTCCCTTTTTGAAGTTCATTAAGGATTGTGTAATAATTACAGCTCGTGTTGTTTCTGTTCTGTTCCCTCCGGATGGAGAGCAGATGCTTCCCAAATGGAACCCTATTCCCTAAATATAGTGGTCAGTTCTGGTCTAAAGTAGTGCACTATATAGGGAATAGGGCCCTGGTCTAAAGTAGTGCACTAAAATAGGGAATAGGGCCCTGGTCTAAAGTAGTGCACTAAATAGGGAATAGGGCCCTGGTCTAATGTAGTGCACTATATAGGGAATAGGGCCCTGGTCTAAAGTAGTGCACTAAATAGGGAATAGGGCCCTGGTCTAAAAGTAGAGCACTAAATAGGGAATAGTTGCCATTTGGAAGGAAAATCAGAGAGGAACTGGGTAGTATTAGGAAAGATATTCACGTAGCCTCTCAGAGCCCATCTGCTACTTGCTAAACACAGAGCGAGAGGACAATTATAGTTTCCACTAGCATGTGAACGTGGAAATGTGTTGAGGACCACTGAGATTACAGCTTTTGTTGACAGAGAAATGTGGGTGTTGAGGACCACTGAGATTACAGCTCCTGTTGACAGTGAAATGTGGGTGTTGAGGACCACTGAGATTACAGCTTCTGTTGACAGTGAAATGTGTTGAGGACCACTGAGATTACAGCTCCTGTTGACAGTGAAATGTGTTGAGGACCACTGAGATTACAGCTCCTGTTGACAGTGTAATTGGCTAAAATAGGCTTTAATGAGGACTTGTGTTGGGGAAATATGCTAACCAGGAAAATCCATTCATCAACAATGTCTGCAGTTTTGTTTGTGTTGCGCTGGTCCTGTCTGACTGTGTCAGCGTTGTTGGTACGGTTACAGTGGCCTCCTCTATCTGGTGCATCAGCAATTTCACCCTATTCCCTATGGGTCCTGGTCTACTGTAGTGTAATAAATAGGGAATAGGGGGCCATTTGGTCCCTGGTCTACTGTAGTGTACTATAATAGGGAATAAGGGGCCATTTGGTCCTGGTCTACTGTAGTGTACTATAATAGGGAATAAGGGGCCATTTGGTCCTGGTCTACTGTAGTGTACTATAATAGGGAATAAGGGGCCATTTGGTCCTGGTCTACTGTAGTGTACTATTAGGGAATAGGGGGCCATTTGGCCCTGGTCTACTGTAGTGTACTATATAGGGAATAGGGTGGGTCCTGGTCTAAAGTAGTGCACTATATAGGGAATAGGGGGCCATTTGGTCCTGGTCTACAGTAGTGTACTATATAGGGAATAGGGTGGGTCCTGGTCTACTGTAGTGTACTATATAGGGAATAGGGTTGGTCCTGGTCTACTGTAGTGCACTATATAGGGAATAGGGTGGGTCCTGGTCTACTGTAGTGCACTATATAGGGAATAGGGTGGGTCCTGGTCTACTGTAGTGCACTATATAGGGAATAGGGTGGGTCCTGGTCTACTGTAGTGTACTATATAGGGAATAGGGTGGGTCCTGGTCTACTGTAGTGCACTATATAGGGAATAGGGGGCCATTAGGGACGCAGCCTCTGTGTGTATCTTATTAAGAGCTGGCGTATACTATCTTCAGATTCCTCTCCCATTCCTCTAATCATGTCTGCTTCTCTCTTAGCCTGGGCTAGATTACTGCTGGAATGCACAACAGAAATATCCTGTGGAAAGTCATAAAACCATTTAAAACCAGGACTAAATTGTGGGAGAAATTACTGTTTAGGATTCATTCAGAAATCTATTTTTTTGCTCGACGTGTTTTGTGTTTTTCAACTATCAGGAAACTAGATCAAACCAGATCACATTGATGTCTTGGCTGGATTTGTCCTCTTGCATGTAGACGGTGTTACTAGGTTCCTACACGTGATATGAATTATAGTGTCAGTGTGTGTGGGACATGCTACTGAGCTGAGTCCATGTGAAGTTAACTCAGCCCTAAGTCATTGTCTAGCTACAAATAAACCTCAGTCTATTGTACGTCACTGTGAAGCCAGTCTTTGTCCAAACTCTCAGACATATGTCTTTCTGACATTAGTATTATTATTAGATGTATATGGGATGGTTTTGATCTCAACTCATTGGAAAATTTAAAAAAACTACAATAACCATTAAACTCTCACAGAGATGAAACAACAGCTTTTAAATCTTTCCATTTCATACCCAGGCTCCTATGGGAATTATGGGAAACGTAGTTATTAATAGCCCTGGTAAGGACTCTGAGGATGTCTGGTATCTTGATGCTGTGTCCATTGGAAGAGTAAGCTGAGGCTGTAATGAAGTCATTTGGAGGTCAGTGTTAATCTAACCAGAACAGCCTGACCAGAACAGCCTGACCAGAACGGCCTGACCAGAACGGCCTGACCAGAACGGCCTGACCAGAACGGCCTGACCAGAACGGCCTGACCAGAACGGCCTGACCAGAACGGCCTGACCAGAACGGCCTGACTAGAACGGCCTGACCAGAACGGCCTGACCAGAACGGCCCGACCAGAACGGCCCGACCAGAACGGCCCGACCAGAACGGCCCGACCAGAACGGCCCGACCAGAACGGCCCGACCAGAACGGCCCGACCAGAACGGCCCGACCAGAACGGCCCGACCAGAACGGCCCGACCAGAACGGCCCGACCAGAACGGCCCGACCAGAACGGCCCGACCAGAACGGCCTGACGAACGGCCTGACCAGAACGGCCTGACCAGAACGGCCTGACCAGAACGGCCTGACCAGAACGGCCTGACCAGAACGGCCTGACCAGAACGGCCTGACCAGAACGGCCTGACCAGAACGGCCTGACTAGAACGGCCCGACTAGAACGGCCCGACTAGAACGGCCCGACCAGAACGGCCCGACCAGAACGGCCCGACTAGAACGGCCCGACCAGAACGGCCCGACCAGAACGGCCCGACCAGAACGGCCCGACCAGAACGGCCCGACCAGAACGGCCCGACCAGAACGGCCCGACCAGAACGGCCCGACCAGAACGGCCCGACCAGAACGGCCCGACCAGAACGGCCCGACCAGAACGGCCCGACCAGAACGGCCCGACCAGAACGGCCCGACCAGAACGGCCCGACTAGAACGGCCTGACCAGAACGGCCTGACCAGAACGGCCTGACCAGAACGGCCTGACCAGAACGGCCTGACTAGAACGGCCTGACTAGAACGGCCTGACTAGAACGGCCCGACCAGAACAGCCTGACTAGAACAGCCTAACAAGCTAGAGGATAAGACAACTTCTAACAAGTGGTTGGTTCAGAAGGATAGGACGACTTCTAACAAGTTGGTTCAGAAGGATAGGACAACTTCTAACAAGTTGGTTCAGAAGGATAGGACGACTTCTAACAAGTTGGTTCAGAAGGATAGGACGACTTCTAACAAGTGGTTGGTTCAGAAGGATAGGACGACTTCTAACAAGTGGTTGGTTCAGAAGGATAGGACGACTTCTAACAAGTGGTTGGATCAGAAGGATAGGACGACTTCTAACAAGTGGTTGGTTCAGAAGGATAGGACGACTTCTAACAAGTGGTTGGTTCAGAAGGATAGGACGACTTCTAACAAGTGGTTGGATCAGAAGGATAGGACGACTTCTAACAAGTGGTTGGTTCAGAAGGATAGGACGACTTCTAACAAGTGTTTGGATCAGAAGGATAGGACGACTTCTAACAAGTGGTTGGTTCAGAAGGATAGGACGACTTCTAACAAGTGGTTGGTTCAGAAGGATAGGACGACTTCTAACAAGTGGTTGGTTCAGAAGGAGAGGAGTGTATGTGTGGGAGAGGCGATCTGTTCTGTTTGTGGTGTGACGATACCCGCCGTACATTCAGCTCTAAACACCGCTGGTCCTTCAGTGTCTCTCCCTCGAGACTAAACCCCAGAACAGGCCCCGTCATCTGGCTTCAAGCTTAACACTCAGCTCTAAACACCGCTGGTCCTTCAGTGTCTCTCCCTCGAGACTAAACCCCAGAACAGGCCCGTCATCTGACTTCAAGCTTAACATTCAGCTCTAAACACCGCTGGTCCTTCAGTGTCTCTCCCTCGAGACTAAACCCCAGAACAGGCCCGTCATCTGGCTTCAAGCTTAACACTCAGCTCTAAACACCGCTGGTCCTTCAGTGTCTCTCCCTCGAGACTAAACCCCAGAACGGGCCCGTCATCTGGCTTCAAGCTTAACACTCAGCTCTAAACACCGCTGGTCCTTCAGTGTCTCTCCCTCGAGACTAAACCCCAGAACGGGCCCGTCATCTGGCTTCAAGCTTAACACTCAGCTCTAAACACCGCTGGTCCTTCAGTGTCTCTCCCTCGAGACTAAACCCCAGAACAGGCCCGTCATCTGGCTTCAAGCTTAACACTCAGCTCTAAACACCGCTGGTCCTTCAGTGTCTCTCCCTCGAGACTAAACCCCAGAACGGGCCCGTCATCTGGCTTCAAGCTTAACACTCAGCTCTAAACACCGCTGGTCCTTCAGTGTCTCTCCCTCGAGACTAAACCCCAGAACGGGCCCGTCATCTGGCTTCAAGCTTAACACTCTCTCCAGTTAAACGGATCAGAAAACATCTTGCAGAGGACGACCAGAGAATTCCCCCAAGACGTTGTGGTGTCGGTGGCTGTTTTTTTAAAGAGACTAGGGATTGTGTCCCATAGAGCACCCTATTCCCTATGTAGTGCACTAACTTTTCCAGTGCAGTCCTACCGAGGGAATAGGGTGGTGTTTTGGGACGCAGCCCCTAGCTGGTAATGAAACAGTTCACATCTAGCAGAGAGAGAGAGTTTTCCTTTTGATTTTTAGGAGACAGAGATACGACTGGGTTTCCCAGCGGAGGAGGTTCTGACTGGGGTTGGCTCCACTTTGCTGCTTGATCAGTTCAGTTTTTACTGCCGTCAGTGGATTCACTCCTGATGTGGATGTTCTGATTGATGCTTTGGTCCTCTAGATGATTTGAGGAGGTGCCTCCCCTCCCCGCCTCTCTCTCTCTCCGTTACACATCCTCGCCTCCTCTCTCCTCCCACTGAGACTTGTTGGTTGGCCTCTCTCCTCCTCTCTCCTCGCCTCCTCTCTCCTCCCACTGAGACTTGTTGGTTGGCCTCTCTCCTCCTCTCTCCTCTCCTCCTCTCTCCTCCCCTCCTCTCCTCCTCTCCCTCTGAGACTTGTTGGTTGGCCTCTCTCTCCGTTACACATCCTCTCCTCTCCTCTCCTCCCCTCCTCCCCTCTGAAACTTGTTGGTTGGCTCCTCTCCTCTCCTCTCCTCTCCTCTCCTCTCCTCTCCTCTCCTCTCCTCTCCCTCTGAGGCTTGTTGGTTGGCCTCTCTCTCTCCGTTACACATCCTCCCTTGCTTCTAAATAATGGATAGTAACACATGTCAATTAGGACGCTCGTTCAACGAGAACCTTTTTTTTAAACCCGAGCTGTTATTCCACTAGACTCTCTATTCTTCTATACAAGTTCCTCCAACTCAACAAAATGTATTTAAAAAAAAAAAAGAAGCTGTTTATAAATGTAGTGGATGTCCTGATGACCTACTGAAATATACTTCCTCTGTCATATGTGTTTATAAGGCTTAAAGCACCACTATCCAGGAGCGTAGAGTTTAAACAGTTGTATGGTTTGTATCCTTTTAACTACCCTGCTGTCTGCCTGCCATTGGTTCATACCAGAAGCTTCCTCTTCTGAATGGATGCTACCATTCTACCAAGCTGTGGTTTCCCCACCCAGGAGTTCCACCCACAACCCAGTGATTAACCAACCAGAGACCAGAGATATTGTGTTGTGAGCCTGGCTGGGTTAAGTGCTACTTCTCTCTCTCCCTCCTCCTGTCTGTCAGGGACAGGCCCAACCGCACGGTACCGTTTCTAAGGCTATCAATTTACAATTTAGTCATTGAGCAGATGCTCTTATACACAGCGACTTACAGTAGTAGTGAGTGTATACATTTTCATACCAACGTCTGACTGGTCTAAAGTAGTGCACTAAACAGGGTAGTGCACTAAAGTAGTGCACTAAACAGGGTAGTGCACTAAAGTAGTGCTCTAAACAGGGTAGTGCACTAAAGTAGTGCACTAAACAGGGTAGTGCACTAAAGTAGTGCTCTAAACAGGGTAGTGCACTAAAGTAGTGCACTAAACAGGGTAGTGCACTAAAGTAGTGCTCTAAACAGGGTAGTGCACTAAAGTAGTGCTCTAAACAGGGTAGTGCACTAAAGTAGTGCTCTAAACAGGGTAGTGCACTAAAGTAGTGCTCTAAACAGGGTAGTGCACTAAAGTAGTGCTCTAAACAGGGTAGTGCACTAAAGTAGTGCTCTAAACAGGGTAGTGCACTAAAGTAGTGCACTAAACAGGGTAGTGCACTAAAGTAGTGCTCTAAACAGGGTAGTGCACTAAAGTAGTGCTCTAAACAGGGTAGTGCACTAAAGTAGTGCTCTAAACAGGGTAGTGCACTAAAGTAGTGCACTAAACAGGGTAGTGCACTAAAGTAGTGCTCTAAACAGGGTAGTGCACTAAAGTAGTGCTCTAAACAGGGAGTAGGGAGCTATTTAGGACGCAGACCTAGACTGTGTTTTCTCCTCCTATCTTCCTATTGATGGACCGTTTCCTGATTGGGGGGGGACACTGGTGTCAGACAGTCGTTGTGTTACTATGGTGTAATATGTGGAAATATACCCTGGTATTCCTTATCCTAGTGTAGCCATCTATTATGTTGAGCTGCTCAGCCTGCCTGTGCCCTGACTGACTGTCCATGTTCTCTGGGAAGCTGACTGACTGTCCATGTTCTCTGGGAAGCTGACTGACTGTCCATGTTCTCTGGGAAGCTGACTGACTGTCCATGTTCTCTGGGAAGCTGACTGA
The DNA here is from genome assembly GCF_016432855.1 of Salvelinus namaycush. Taxonomy (NCBI): domain Eukaryota; kingdom Metazoa; phylum Chordata; class Actinopteri; order Salmoniformes; family Salmonidae; genus Salvelinus; species Salvelinus namaycush. Next base: position 18,926 of record NW_024061732.1, on the reverse strand, counting down.
CTGTCCATGTTCTCTGTGAAGCTGACTGACTGTCCATGTTCTCTGTGAAGCTGACTGACTGTCCATGTTCTCTGTGAAGCTGACTGACTGTCCATGTTCTCCTCCTCTGTGAAGCTGACTGACTGTCCATGTTCTCCTCCTCTGTGAAGCTGACTGACTGTCCATGTTCTTCTCCTCTGTGAAGCTGACTGACTGGCCATGTTCTCCTCCTCTGTGAAGCTGACTGACTGTCCATGTTCTCTGTGAAGCTGACTGACTGTCCATGTTCTCCTCCTCTGTGAAGCTGACTGTCCATGTTCTCTGTGAAGCTGACTGACTGTCCATGTTCTCCTCCTCTGTGAAGCTGACTGACTGTCCGTGTTCTCCTCCTCTGTGAAGCTGACTGACTGTCCATGTTCTCCTCTGTGAAGCTGACTGACTGTCCGTGTTCTCCTCTGTGAAGCTGACTGACTGTCTCTCCTCCTCTGTGAAGCTGACTGACTGTCCATGTTCTCCTCTGTGAAGCTGACTGACTGTCCGTGTTCTTCTCTGTGAAGCTGACTGTCCGTGTTCTTCTCTGTGAAGCTGACTGTCCATGTTCTCTGTGAAGCTGGGTACACAAATGGAGAAGTGGAGCTAGTAAAACACAGCAGGCTGTGACAGTTTGTAATCAGATCTCACAGACTGGATAATCTCTGTTCAAATGCCGTCCGGAAATCTTTCCTTTGATTCGGCAGCTTGCAGAGAGCAAATGGCTTACAGAGATTCCTCACCATGAAGCCGTCTGATCAGCAAGCAGGAGAGGAGAGGAGGGCTGGGCCTTTTCTTCAGGAGAGGGGAGAAGGAGGAGAGAGGAGGAGGAGGAGGGCTGGGCCTTTCCTTCAGGAGAGAGGAGGAGGAGGAGAGGAGGGCTGGGCCTTTTCTTCAGGAGAGAGGAGGAGGAGAGAGGAGGGATGGGCCTTTTCTCCAGGAGGGAGGAGGAGGAGAGGAGGAGGAGGAGGAGGAGGAGAGAAGAAATGCAGTTTAGACATTTTGTGTTTAATTTGTAACCCCTTTTAGCTACTAACTTGTCCCTGACCCTCTGGCCTGTTCTGCCGCTCCAGTGAAAAATTTATACCTCAGGTTGTGAGTCAGGGCATCAAGCTGTCCCTAACCCTGTCCCTAGCCCTGTCCCTAGCCCTGTCCCCGTCCCTAGCCCTGTCCCCGTCCCTAGCCCTAACCCTGTCCCTAGCCCTGTCCCTAGCCCTGTCCCTAGCCCTGTCCCTAGCCCTGTCCCTAGCCCTGTCCCTAGCCCTGTCCCTAGCCCTGTCCCTAGCCCTGTCCCTAGCCCTGTCCCTAGCCCTGTCCCTAACCCCGTCCCTAGCCCCGTCCCTAGCCCCGTCCCTAACCCTGTCCCTAGCCCTGTCCCTAGCCCCGTCCCTAGCCCCGTCCCTAGCCCCGTCCCTAGCCCTGTCCCTAGCCCTGTCCCTAGCCCTGTCCCTAGCCCCGTCCCTAACCCTGTCCCTAGCCCTGTCCCTGTGGTATTGTATGTTGTCCTGTTCACTGTAATGTTATGCCTCATGGCCCTGTCCCTAGCCCTGTCCCTAGCCCCGTCCCTAGCCCCGTCCCTAGCCCCGTCCCTAACCCTGTCCCTAACCCTGTCCCTGTGGTATTGTATGTTGTCCTGTTCACTGTAATGTTATGCCTCATGGCCTGGTCCTTATTGTACATGATCATTAGTTCTCAATGGAGTTTCCTCCTTAAATAAAGGTGGAAATAATAAATAAATAAGACCTGCAGATGTCCGCCGATGGTGAAGTGTCTTTAGTTCCCCGGTGAAGACTCGGTGAGAGGAGGGTTTTTTAGTAAGCCGGTGTTGTTGACGGAGGTATGTTCTTATTGGTCAGACTTACAGTAGGCTGTGGTTATGGTTACTGCTCTCCTCAGACTCTGACACAGACAGGAAGGGGGAGGGGGGGGGTATAAACCCTCAGCTTCCTGCAGTCAGTGAGTCAGGCCACTGAAGTGGTGATCAATACATACAGGATGCTCCTCGCTACAGACTAATCCCTCTCCAGAGGCCTTCCGGACAGCAGGCTGCTGTTCCCTCCATTACTGCAGTCTACAGATTACATTAGAGTTAAAGGGAATCTGCATTGGGTTTAGGGTTAAGGGCCTTCCGTTGCATTTAGGGTTTTAGGGGTCCCGTATTACGCTTGGTTGAGTTTACATTGGGTTTAGGGTTTTAGGGGTCTTCCATTGGGTTTAGGGTTTTAGGGCCTTCCATTGGGTTTAGGGTTTTAGGGCCTTCCATTGGGTTTAGGGTTTTAGGGCCTTCCATTGGGTTTAGGGTTTTAGGGCCTTCCATTGGGTTTAGGGTTTTAGGGCCTTCCATTGGGTTTAGGGTTAAGGGCCTTCCATTGGGTTTAGGGTTAAGGGCCTTCCATTGGGTTTAGGGTTTAGGGCCTTCCATTGGGTTTAGGGCCTTCCATTGGGTTTAGGGCCTTCCATTGGGTTTAGGGCCTTCCATTGGGTTTAGGGCCTTCCATTGGGTTTAGGGCCTTCCATTGGGTTTAGGGCCTTCCATTGGGTTTAGGGCCTTCCATTGGGTTTAGGGCCTTCCATTGGGTTTAGGGCCTTCCATTGGGTTTAGGGTTTAGGGCCTTCCATTGGGTTTAGGGCCTTCCATTGGGTTTAGGGCCTTCCATTGGGTTTAGGGCCTTCCATTGGGTTTAGGGTTTAGGGCCTTCCATTGGGTTTAGGGCCTTCCATTGGGTTTAGGGCCTTCCATTGGGTTTAGGGTTAAGGGCCTTCCATTGGGTTTAGGGTTAAGGGCCTTCCGTTGCATTTAGGGGTTTAGGGGTCCCGTATTGCGCTTGGTTGAGTTTACATTGGGTTTAGGGTTTTAGGGGTCTTTCATTGCAGTTAAGGAAAGGGATGTTGGTTACAATCTGTTTAGTTGATGTGTATTTAACAGTTTTAGGTCGGGGAGCTGACATTGGGTTTAGGTCGGGGAGCTGACGTTGGGTTTAGGTCGGGGAGCTGACGTTGGGTTTAGGTCGGGGAGCTGACGTTGGGTTTAGGTCGGGGAGCTGACATTGGGTTTAGGTCGGGGAGCTGACGTTGGGTTTTAGGTCGGGGAGCTGATGTTGGGTTTTAGGTCGGGGAGCTGATGTTGGGTTTTAGGTCGGGGAGCTGACGTTGGGTTTAAGTCGGGGAGCTGACGTTGGGTTTAGGTCGGGGAGCTGACGTTGGGTTTAGGTCGGGGAGCTGACGTTGGGTTTAGGTCGGGGAGCTGACGTTGGGTTTAGGTCGGGGAGCTGACGTTGGGTTTCGGTCGGGGAGCTGACGTTGGGTTTCGGTCGGGGAGCTGACGTTGGGTTTATGGATGGACTTCTCTTTAGAAAATCAAAAGAAATCAGCCAAGACCTCAGAAAAACATGTGGAGCCCTCCACAAGTCTGGTTCATCCTTGGGAGCAATTCCCAAACGCCTGAAGGTACCACGTTCATCTGTACAAACAATAGTACGCAAGTATAAACACCACGGGACCACACAGCCGTCATACCGCTCAGGAAGGAGACGCGTTCTGTCTCCTAGAGATTAACGTACTTTGGTGCGAAAAGTGCAAATCAATCCCAGAATAACAGCAAAGGACCTTGTGAAGATGCTAGAGGAAACCGGTACAAAAGTATCTATGTCCACAGTAAAACGAGTCCTATATCGACATAACCTGAAAGGCCGCTCAGCAAGGAAGAAGCCACTGCTCCAAAACCGCCATTAAAAAGCCAGACTACGGTTTGCAACTGCACATGGGGACAAAGATCGTACTTTTTGGAGAAATGTCCTTTGGTCTGATAAAACAAAAATAGAACTGTTTGGCCATAATGACCATCGTTATGTTTGGAGGAAAAAGGGGGAGGCTTGCAAGCCGAAGAACACCATCCCAACCGTGAAGCACGGGGGTGG
>NW_024061732.1:7500-10000 GCF_016432855.1 Salvelinus namaycush | reverse complement strand
TTGTTAGGTCCTCTGAACAACAGTGTCCTGATGAGGGAGCACATTTTCTACGCCAGGTGAAACCACGCATTCATTAGCTCATTGTTATGGATGTATCCAAATTAAACGTCACTAGAAAACAGCTTAAATGCTGCTACTTTCCTGTTTTCTGGCTCCACTGTTTGACGTGACTGTAAAGTTAGCCGTAGGTGGCTAGCTAGCTAGCAAAGGATAACTACGTTGCCAGCCAGTACGGCTATGGAACATTTAGAGCGAATGACTGGGCCGTGTCTCTGGCAACTGAACCGATAGAACCAACTACTGGGCCGTGTCTCTGGCAACCGAACCGATAGAACCAACGACTGGGCCGTGTCTCTGGCAACCGAACCGATAGAACCAACTACTGGGCCGTGTCTCTGGCAACCGAACCGATAGAACCAACTACTGGGCCGTGTCTCTGGCAACCGAACCGATAGAACTAACTACTGGGCCGTGTCTCTGGCAACCGAACCGATAGAACCAACTACTGGGCTGTGTCTCTGGCAACCGAACCGATAGAACCAACGACTGGGCCGTGTCTCTGGCAACCGAACCGATAGAACCAACGACTGGGCCGGGTCTCTGGCAACCGAACCGATAGAACCAACGACTGGGCCGGGTCTCTGGCAACCGAACCGATAGAACCAACGACTGGGCCGGGTCTCTGGCAACCGAACCGATAGAACCAACTACTGGGCCGTGTCTCTGGCAACCGAACCGATAGAACCAACTACTGGGCCGTGTCTCTGGCAACCGAACCGATAGAACCAACTACTGGGCCGTGTCTCTGGCAACCGAACCGATAGAACCAACTACTGGGCCGTGTCTCTGGCAACCGAACCGATAGAACCAACTACTGGGCCGTGTCTCTGGCAACCGAACCGATAGAACTAACTCCTGGGCCGGGTCTCTGGCAACCGAACCGATAGAACCAATTACTGGGCCGTGTCTCTGGCAACCGAACCGATAGAACCAACTACTGGGCCGTGTCTCTGGCAACCGAACCGATAGAACCAACGACTGGGCCGGGTCTCTGGCAACCGAACCGATAGAACCAACGACTGGGCCGGGTCTCTGGCAACCGAACCGATAGAACCAACTACTGGGCCGTGTCTCTGGCAACCGAACCGATAAAACCAACTACTGGGCCGTGTCGCTGGCAAAAGAACCGATATGAAGAACGACCAGCTGGCTTGGATAGCAACACTAGATTTGTGTCTCAATCAAATGTATTTATAAAGCCCTTCTTACATCAGCTGATATCTCAAAGTGCTGTACAGAAACCCAGCCTAAACTCCCCAAACAGCAAAGCAATGCAGGTGTAGAAGCAGTGGCTAGGAAAAACTCCCTAGAAAGGCCAAAACCTAGGAAGAAACCTAGAGAGGAACCAGGCTATGAGGGGTGGCCAGTCCCCTTCTGGCTGTGCCGGGTGGAGATTATAACAGAACATGGCCAAGATGTTCAAATGTTCATAGATGACCAGCATGGTCAGATAATAATAATCACAGTAGTTGTTGAGGGTGCAACAAGTCAGCACCTCAGGAGTAAATGTCAGTTGGCTTTTCATAGCCGATCATTCAGAGTATCTCTACCGCTCCTGCTGTCTCTAGAGTTGAAAACAGCAGGTCTGGGACAGGTAGCACGTCCGGTGAAACTGGAGCAGCAGCACAGCCAGGTGGACTGGGGACTCCAAGGAGTCATCATGCCAGGTAGTCCTGAGGAATGGTCCTAGGGCTCAGGTCCTCTGAGAGAGAAAGAAAGAAAAAGAGAGAGAGAATTAGAGCATACTTAAATTCACGCAGGTCTGGGACAGGTAGCACGTCTGGTGAACAGCTTTTCATAGCCGATCATACTATTACGAAATAGTATGAATAAATTAATCAAAACAACGTTTAAAACAAATAAAATAATAATTATGTAAATCATTATTTGAATATGTATATAAGTGATCGCGCCCTCGAAGCCAGTGGATTATCTTCGTCTTCGTCTTCGTCTCAGGCCAAACATCACCCATGTGTATATATCCTCCCAACACCGGCTTCCAGGGCATTATCACTTCATGGTAAAATATATTTCAGGAAGTGAAACGTGGTCACCAAAAGTGCCTTTTCACCCAGTCTGTAAATCGGCTTGGTCTCCCCATCAGAGCTCCAATGCAGCTGCACCTCACATGTCCAATTAAATGGTCAAAATAGCCCCAGACACCACTTGTACCGCTCTGAGAGGCTTCTACACCACTTAGCCTTGTATCATATACCTAATACACTGTAGTGATATATCATATACCTAATACACTGTAGTGATATATCATATACCTAATACACTGTAGTGATATATCATATACCTAATACACTGTAGTGATATATCATATACCTAATACACTGTAGTGATGTATATACCTAATACACTGTAGTGATGTATATACCTAATACACTGTAGTGATGTATATACCTAATACACTGTAGTGATGTATACCTAATAA
>NW_024061732.1:0-5000 GCF_016432855.1 Salvelinus namaycush | reverse complement strand
TGTCTCAACCCTGTGAACCTCCTCTCTCTACCTCACTCTGTTCTCTACCACTCCACATTGGGACAGTAGATGTCATTAACACACGGTTTACCAACAGAGTAGACCACTGTACTACTCTTGAAGTTAAATACAGTGCATTCGTGAAGTATTCATACCCCTTGACCTTTTCCACATTTTGTTACGTTACAGCCTTACTCTAAAATGGATTAAGTTGTTTTTCCCCCCCTCATCAATCTACACACAATACCCCATAATGACAAAGCAAAAATAGTTTTTAATACATTTTTGCAAATGGATGAAAAATCAAAAAACTGAGTAGCTTAATGAGGATATTTTTTATTTATTTATCAGTTTTAAAATAAGGCTATTACGTAACAAAATTATAAAAATCTATAAGATCTAATTATCTATAAGATCTAATTATCTATAAGATCTAATTATCTATAAGATCTTTGTCAAGCAGTGAATTTCAAACACAGATTCAACCACAAAGACCAGGGAGGTTTTCCAATGCCTCGCAAAGAAGGGCACCTGTTGGTAGATGGGTAAATATTTAAAAAAGCAGACATTGAATATCCCTTTTAGCATGGTGAAGTTATTAATTACCCTTTGGATGGTGTATCAATACACCAAGTCACTACAAAGATACAGGCATCCTTCCTAACTCAGTTGCCGGAGAGGAAGGAAACCGTTCAGGGATTTCACCATGAGGCTAACGGTGACTTTAAAACAGTTACAGAGTTTAATGGCTGTGATAGGAGAAAACTGAGAATGGATCAACAACATTGTAGTTAATCCACAATACTAACCTAATTTACAGAGGGAAAAGAAGGAAGTCTGTACAGAATAAAAAATATTCCAAAACATGCATCCTGTTTGCAACAAGGCACTAAAGTAACACTGCATAAAAAATGTGGCATAAAAATTCACGTTATGTCCTGAATGCAAAGTGTTATGTTTGGGGCAAATCGAAAACATCATTGAGTAACACACTTCATATTTTCAATGTTCCTGAGTTGCCTAGTTACAGTTTTGACATAAATCTGCTTGAAAATCAATGGCAAGTCTTGATAATGGTTGTCTAGCAATGATCAACAACCAACTTGTCAGAGCTTGAAGAATTTGAAAAAGGAAAAACATGCAAATATTGTGCAATCTTAAGAGACTTTTACCCAGAAAGACTCCCAGCTGTAATCACTCTTAGGGACTTTTACCCAGGAAGACTCACAGCTGTAATCACTCTTAGATAATTTTACCCAGAAAGACTCACAGCTGTAATCACTCCTAGAGGCTTTTACCCAGAATGACTCACAGCTGTAATCACTCCTAGAGACTTTTACCCAGAAAGACTCACAGCTGTAATCACTCCTAGAGACTTTTACCCAGAAAGACTCACAGCTCTAATCACTCTTAGATACTTTCACCCAGAAAGACTCAGCTGTAATCACTCTTAGGGACATTTACCCAGAAAGACTCACAGCTGTAATCACTCTTAGAGACTTTTACCCAGAAAGACTCACAGCTGTAATCACTCTTAGGGACTTTTACCCAGAAAGACTCACAGCTGTAATCACTCTTAGGGACTTTTACCCAGAAAGACTCACAGCTGTAATCACTCTTAGAGACTTTTACCCAGAAAGACTCACAGCTTTAATCGCTGCCAAAGGTGATTCTATCATGTATTGACTCTGGGATGTGAATATTTATGTCAATTAGATATTTCTGTATTTCATTTTCAATACATTTGTAAACTGTATAAAACATTTTTTCGCTTTGTAATTATGTTGTAGATGGATGGAATCCATTTTGTAATTATGTTGTATTGTGTGTAGATGGATGGAATCCATTTTGAATTCCCTGAATAGTCCCTGGATATGCTACCCTACTACTAGACCTGATGTAGAAGTCTGTCCCTACTGTCTATATGTCCCTGGATATGCTACCTTACTACTAGACCTGATGTAGAAGTCTGTCCCTACTGTCTATATGTCCCTGGATATGCTACCCTACTACTAGACCTGATGTAGAAGTCTGTCCCTACTGTCTATATGTCCCTGGATATGCTACCCTACTACTAGGCCTGATGTAGAAGTCTGTCCCTGGATATGCTACCCTACTACTAGGCCTGATGTAGAAGTCTGTCCCTGGATATGCTACCCTACTACTAGACCTGATGTAGAAGTCTGTCCCTACTGTCTATATGTCCCTGGATATGCTACCCTACTACTAGACCTGATGTAGAAGTCTGTCCCTGGATATGCTACCCTACTACTAGGCCTGATGTAGAAGTCTGTCCCTGGATATGCTACCCTACTACTAGACCTGATGTAGAAGTCTGTCCCTACTGTCTATATGTCCCTGGATATGCTACCCTACTACTAGACCTGATGTAGAAGTCTGTCCCTACTGTCTATATGTCCCTGGATATGCTACCCTACTTCTAGGCCTGATGTAGAAGTCTGTCCCTGGATATGCTACCCTACTACTAGACCTGATGTAGAAGTCTGTCCCTACTGTCTATATGTCCCTGGATATGCTACCCTACTACTAGACCTGATGTAGAAGTCTGTCCCTGGATCTGCTACCCTACTACTAGGCCTGATGTAGAAGTCTGTCCCTGGATATGCTACCCTACTACTAGACCTGATGTAGAAGTCTGTCCCTGGATCTGCTACCCTACTACTAGGCCTGATGTAGAAGTCTGTCCCTGGATATGCTACCCTACTACTAGGCCTGATGTAGAAGTCTGTCCCTGGATATGCTACCCTACTACTAGACCTGATGTAGAAGTCTGTCCCTACTGTCTATATGTCCCTGGATATGCTACCCTACTACTAGACCTGATGTAGAAGTCTGTCCCTGGATATGCTACCCTACTACTAGACCTGATGTAGAAGTCTGTCCCTGGATATGCTACCCTACTACTAGACCTGATGTAGAAGTCTGTCCCTGCATATGCTACCCTACTACTAGGCCTGATGTAGAAGTCTGTCCCTGGATATGCTACCCTACTACTAGACCTGATGTAGAAGTCTGTCCCTACTGTCTATATGTCCCTGGATATGCTACCCTACTACTAGACCTGATGTAGAAGTCTGTCCCTGGATATGCTACCCTACTACTAGACCTGATGTAGAAGTCTGTCCCTGGATATGCTACCCTACTACTAGACCTGATGTAGAAGTCTGTCCCTACTGTCTATATGTCCCTGGATATGCTACCCTACTACTAGACCTGATGTAGAAGTCTGTCCCTACTGTCTATATGTCCCTGGATATGCTACCTTACTACAAGACCTGATGTAGAAGTTTGTCCCTGGATATGCTACCCTACTACTAGACCTGATGTAGAAGTCTGTCCCTGGATATGCTACCCTACTACTAGACCTGATGTAGAAGTCTGTCCCTGGATATGCTACCCTACTACTAGACCTGATGTAGAAGTCTGTCCCTGCATATGCTACCCTACTACTAGGCCTGATGTAGAAGTCTGTCCCTGGATATGCTACCCTACTACTAGACCTGATGTAGAAGTCTGTCCCTGGATATGCTACCCTACTACTAGACCTGATGTAGAAGTCTGTCCCTGCATATGCTACCCTACTACTAGGCCTGATGTAGAAGTATGTCCCTGGATATGCTACCCTACTACTAGGCCTGATGTAGAAGTCTGTCCCTGGATATGCTACCCTACTACTAGACCTGATGTAGAAGTATGTCCCTGGATATGCTACCCTACTACTAGACCTGATGTAGAAGTCTGTCCCTGGATATGCTACCCTACTACTAGGCCTGATGTAGAAGTCTGTCCCTGGATATGCTACCCTACTACTAGGCCTGATGTAGAAGTCTGTCCCTGGATATGCTACCCTACTACTAGGCCTGATGTAGAAGTCTGTCCCTGGATATGCTACCCTACTACTAGGCCTGATGTAGAAGTCTGTCCCTGGATATGCTACCCTACTACTAGGCCTGATGTAGAAGTCTGTCCCTGGATATGCTACCCTACTACTAGGCCTGATGTAGAAGTCTGTCCCTGGATATGCTACCCTACTACTAGGCCTGATGTAGAAGTCTGTCCCTGGATATGCTACCCTACTACTAGGCCTGATGTAGAAGTCTGTCCCTGGATATGCTACCCTACTACTAGGCCTGATGTAGAAGTCTGTCCCTGGATATGCTACCCTACTACTAGGCCTAAAGTAGAAGTCTGTCCCTACTGTCTATATATATATATATATATGTCCCTGGATATGCTACCCTACTACTAGACCTGATGTAGAAGTCTGTCCCTGGATATGCTACCCTACTACTAGGCCTGATGTAGAAGTCTGTCCCTGGATATGCTACCCTACTACTAGACCTGATGTAGAAGTCTGTCCCTGGATATGCTACCCTACTACTAGACCTGATGTAGAAGTCTGTCCCTGGATATGCTACCCTACTACTAGGCCTGATGTAGAAGTCTGTCCCTGGATATGCTACCCTACTACTAGACCTGATGTAGAAGTCTGTCCCTGGATATGCTACCCTACTACTAGACCTGATGTAGAAGTCTGTCCCTGGATATGCTACCCTACTACTAGGCCTGATGTAGAAGTCTGTCCCTGGATATGCTACCCTACTACTAGGCCTGATGTATAAGTCTGTCCCTGGATATGCTACCCTACTACTAGGCCTGATGTAGAAGTCTGTCCCTGGATATGCTACCCTACTACTAGGCCTGATGTAGAAGTCTGTCCCTGGATATGCTACCCTACTACTAGGCCTGATGTAGAAGTCTGTCCCTGGATATGCTACCCTACTACTAGGCCTAAAGTAGAAGTCTGTCCCTACTGTCTATATATATATATATATATATATATGTGTCCCTGGATATGCTACCCTACTACTAGACCTGATGTAGAAGTCTGTCCCTGGATATGCTACCCTACTACTAGGCCTGATGTAGAAGTCTGTCCCTGGATATGCTACCCTACTACTAGACCTGATGTAGAAGTC
>NW_024061731.1:22500-96619 GCF_016432855.1 Salvelinus namaycush | reverse complement strand
TAGGGCTTAGGGGACTAGGAGTTAGGATGCATCATGTTAGGGCTTGGGGACTAGGAGTTAGGATCATCATGTTAGGGCTTGGGGGACTAGGATGCATCATGTTAGGGCTTGGGGGACTAGATGCATTTAGTTAGGGCTAGGAGTTAGATGCATCATGTTTAGGGCCTGGGGACTAGGAGTTAGGATGCATCATGTTAGGGCTTGGGGACTAGGAGTTAGGATGCATCATGTGAGGGCTTGGGACTAGGAGTTAGGCATCATGTTAGGGCTTGGGGGACTAGGAGTTAGGATGCATCATGTTAGGCTTGGGGGACTAGGAGTTAGGATGCATCATGTTAGGGCTTGGGGGACTAGGATTAGGATGCATCATGTTAGGGCTTGGGACTAGGAGTTAGGATGCATCATGTTAGGGCTTAGGGGACTAGGAGTTAGGATGCATCATGTGAGGGCTTAGGGACTAGGAGTTAGGATGCATCTGTTAGGGCTTGGGGGACTAGGAGTTAGGATGCATCATGTTAGGGCTTGGGGACTAGGAGTTAGGATGCATCATGTTAGGGCTTGGGGACTAGGAGTTAGGATGCATCATGTTAGGGCTTGGGGGACTAGGAGTTAGGATGCATCATGTTAGGGCTTGGGGGACTAGGAGTTAGGATGCATCATGTTAAGGGCTTGGGGACTAGGAGTTAGGATGCATCATGTTAGGGCTTGGGGGACTAGGAGGTTAGGAATGCATCATGTTAGGGCTTGGGGGACTAGGAGTTAGGATGCATCATGTTAGGGCTTGGGGACTAGGAGTTAGGATGCATCATGTTAGGGCTTGGGGACTAGGAGTTAGGATGCATCATGTTAGGGCTTGGGGGACTAGGAGTTAGGATGCATCATGTTAGGGCTTAGGGGACTAGGAGTTAGGGATGCATCATGTTAGGGCTTGGGGGACTAGGAGTTAGGATGCATCATGTTAGGGCTTGGGGACTAGGAGTTAGGATGCATCATGTTAGGGCTTAGGGGACTAGGAGTTAGGATGCATCATGTAGGGCTTGGGGGACTAGGAGTTAGGATGCATCATGTTAGGGCTTGGGGACTAGGAGTTAGGATGCATCATGTTAGGGCTTGGGGACTAGGAGTTAGGATGCATCATGTTAGGGCTTAGGGGGACTAGGAGTTAGGATGCATCATGTTAGGGCTTGGGGACTAGGAGTTAGGATGCATCATGTTAGGGCTTAGGGACTAGGAGTTAGGATGCATCATGTTAGGGCTTGGGGACTAGGAGTTAGGATGCATCATGTTAGGGCTTGGGGACTAGGAGTTAGGATGCATCATGTTAGGCTTGGGGGACTAGGAGTTAGGATGCATCATGTTAGGGCTTGGGGACTAGGAGTTAGGATGCATCATGTGAGGGCTTGGGGACTAGGAGTTAGGATGCATCATGTTAGGGCTTGGGGACTAGGAGTTAGGATGCATCATGTTAGGGCTTGGGGGACTAGGAGTTAGGATGCATCATGTTAGGGCTTGGGGACTAGGAGTTAGGATGCATCATGTTAGGGCTTGGGGGACTAGGAGTTAGGATGCATCATGTTAGGGCTTGGGGGACTAGGAGTTAGGATGCATCATGTTAGGGCTTAGGGGACTAGGAGTTAGGATGCATCATGTTAGGGCTTGGGGACTAGGAGTTAGGATGCATCATGTTAGGCTTGGGGACTAGGAGTTAGGATGCATCATGTGAGGGCTTGGGGACTAGGAGTTAGGATGCATCATGTTAGGGCTTGGGGGACTAGGAGTTAGGATGCATCATGTTAGGGCTTGGGGGACTAGGAGTTAGGATGCATCATGTTAGGGCTTGGGGACTAGGAGTTAGGATGCATCATGTTAGGGCTTGGGGGACTAGGAGTTAGGATGCATCATGTTAGGGCTTGGGGACTAGGAGTTAGGATGCATCATGTTAGGGCTTGGGGACTAGGAGTTAGGATGCATCATGTTAGGGCTTAGGGGACTAGGAGTTAGGATGCATCATGTTAGGGCGTAGGGGACTAGGAGTTAGGATGCATCATGTTAGGGTTTAGGGGACTAGGAGCTAGGATGCATCATGTGAGGGCTTAGGGGACTAGGAGCTAGGATGCATCATGTTAGGGCTTGGGGACTAGGAGTTAGGATGCATCATGTGAGGGCTTGGGGACTAGGAGTTAGGATGCATCATGTTAGGGCTTGGGGGACTAGGAGTTAGGATGCATCATGTTAGGGCTTGGGGACTAGGAGTTAGGATGCATCATGTTAAGGCTTAGGGGACTAGGAGATAGGATGCATCATGTTAGGGCTTGGGGACTAGGAGTTAGGATGCATCATGTTAGGGCTTAGGGGACTAGGAGTTAGGATGCATCATGTTAGGGCTTGGGGACTAGGAGTTAGGATGCATCATGTTAGGGCTTGGGGGACTAGGATGCATCATGTTAGGGCTTGGGGGACTAGGATGCATCATGTTAGGGCTAGGAGTTAGGATGCATCATGTTAGGGCCTGGGGACTAGGAGTTAGGATGCATCATGTTAGGGCTTGGGGACTAGGAGTTAGGATGCATCATGTGAGGGCTTGGGGACTAGGAGTTAGGATGCATCATGTTAGGGCTTGGGGGACTAGGAGTTAGGATGCATCATGTTAGGGCTTGGGGGACTAGGAGTTAGGATGCATCATGTTAGGGCTTGGGGGACTAGGAGTTAGGATGCATCATGTTAGGGCTTGGGGACTAGGAGTTAGGATGCATCATGTTAGGGCTTAGGGGACTAGGAGTTAGGATGCATCATGTGAGGGCTTAGGGACTAGGAGTTAGGATGCATCATGTTAGGGCTTGGGGGACTAGGAGTTAGGATGCATCATGTTAGGGCTTGGGGACTAGGAGTTAGGATGCATCATGTTAGGGCTTGGGGACTAGGAGTTAGGATGCATCATGTGAGGGCTTGGGGACTAGGAGTTAGGATGCATCATGTTAGGGCTTAGGGACTAGGAGTTAGGATGCATCATGTTAGGGCTTGGGGACTAGGAGTTAGGATGCATCATGTTAGGGCTTGGGGACTAGGAGTTAGGATGCATCATGTTAGGGCTTGGGGACTAGGAGTTAGGATGCATCATGTGAGGGCTTGGGGGACTAGGAGTTAGGATGCATCATGTGAGGGCTTGGGGACTAGGAGTTAGGATGCATCATGTGAGGGCTTGGGGACTAGGAGTTAGGATGCATCATGTTAGGGCTTGGGGGACTAGGAGTTAGGATGCATCATGTTAGGGCTTGGGGACTAGGAGTTAGGATGCATCATGTTAGGGCTTAGGGGACTAGGAGTTAGGATGCATCATGTGAGGGCTTGGGGACTAGGAGTTAGGATGCATCATGTTAGGGCTTAGGGACTAGGAGTTAGGATGCATCATGTTAGGGCTTGGGGGACTAGGAGTTAGGATGCATCATGTTAGGGCTTGGGGACTAGGAGTTAGGATGCATCATGTGAGGGCTTGGGGACTAGGAGTTAGGATGCATCATGTGAGGGCTTAGGGGGACTAGGAGTTAGGATGCATCATGTGAGGGCTTAGGGGACTAGGAGTTAGGATGCATCATGTTAGGGCTTGGGGGACTAGGAGTTAGGATGCATCATGTTAGGGCTTGGGGGACTAGGAGTTAGGATGCATCATGTTAGGGCTTAGGGGACTAGGAGTTAGGATGCATCATGTTAGGGCTTGGGGGACTAGGAGTTAGGATGCATCATGTTAGGGCTTGGGGACTAGGAGTTAGGATGCATCATGTGAGGGCTTGGGGACTAGGAGTTAGGATCCATCATGTTAGGGCTTAGGGACTAGGAGTTAGGATGCATCATGTTAGGGCTTGGGGGACTAGGAGTTAGGATGCATCATGTTAGGGCTTGGGGACTAGGAGTTAGGATGCATCATGTTAGGGCCTGGGGGACTAGGAGTTAGGATGCATCATGTGAGGGCTTGGGGACTAGGAGTTAGGATGCATCATGTTAGGGCTTGGGGGACTAGGAGTTAGGATGCATCATGTTAGGGCTTGGGGACTAGGAGTTAGGATGCATCATGTTAGGGCTTGGGGGACTAGGAGTTAGGATGCATCATGTGAGGGCTTGGGTACTAGGAGTTAGGATGCATCATGTTAGGGCTTGGGGGACTAGGAGTTAGGATGCATCATGTTAGGGCTTAGGGGACTAGGAGTTAGGATGCATCATGTTAGGGCTTAGGGGACTAGGAGTTAGGATGCATAATGTTAGGGCTTAGGGGACTAGGAGTTAGGATGCATCATGTTAGGGCTTAGGGGACTAGGAGTTAGGATGCATCATGTTAGGGCTTAGGGACTAGGAGTTAGGATGCATCATGTTAGGGCTTGGGGGACTAGGAGTTAGGATGCATCATGTTAGGGCTTGGGGACTAGGAGTTAGGATGCATCATGTTAGGGCTTAGGGGGACTAGGAGTTAGGATGCATCATGTGAGGGCTTGGGGACTAGGAGTTAGGATGCATCATGTTAGGGCTTGGGGACTAGGAGTTAGGATGCATCATGTGAGGGCTTGGGGACTAGGAGTTAGGATGCATCATGTTAGGGCTTGGGGGACTAGGAGTTAGGATGCATCATGTGAGGGCTTGGGGGACTAGGAGTTAGGATGCATCATGTTAGGGCTTAGGGGACTAGGAGTTAGGATGCATCATGTGAGGGCTTAGGGGACTAGGAGTTAGGATGCATCATGTTAGGGCTTGGGGGACTAGGAGTTAGGATGCATCATGTTAGGGCTTGGGGGACTAGGAGTTCGGATGCATCATGTTAGGGCTTAGGGGACTAGGAGTTAGGATGCATCATGTTAGGGCTTGGGGGACTAGGAGTTAGGATGCATCATGTTAGGGCTTGGGGACTAGGAGTTAGGATGCATCATGTGAGGGCTTGGGGACTAGGAGTTAGGATGCATCATGTTAGGGCTTAGGGACTAGGAGTTAGGATGCATCATGTTAGGGCTTAGGGGGACTAGGAGTTAGGATGCATCATGTTAGGGCTTAGGGGGACTAGGAGTTAGGATGCATCATGTTAGGGCTTGGGGACTAGGAGTTAGGATGCATCATGTTAGGGCCTGGGGGACTAGGAGTTAGGATGCATCATGTTAGGGCTTGGGGGACTAGGAGTTAGGATGCATCATGTTAGGGCTTAGGGGACTAGGAGTTAGGATGCATCATGTTAGGGCTTAGGGGACTAGGAGTTAGGATGCATCATGTTAGGGCTTAGGGGACTAGGAGTTAGGATGCATCATGTTAGGGCTTAGGGGACTAGGAGTTAGGATGCATCATGTTAGGGCTTAGGGACTAGGAGTTAGGATGCATCATGTTAGGGCTTGGGGGACTAGGAGTTAGGATGCATCATGTTAGGGCTTGGGGACTAGGAGTTAGGATGCATCATGTTAGGGCTTAGGGGACTAGGAGTTAGGATGCATCATGTTAGGGCTTAGGGGGACTAGGAGTTAGGATGCATCATGTGAGGGCTTGGGGACTAGGAGTTAGGATGCATCATGTTAGGGCTTGGGGACTAGGAGTTAGGATGCATCATGTGAGGGCTTGGGGACTAGGAGTTAGGATGCATCATGTTAGGGCTTGGGGGACTAGGAGTTAGGATGCATCATGTGAGGGCTTGGGGGACTAGGAGTTAGGATGCATCATGTTAGGGCTTAGGGGACTAGGAGTTAGGATGCATCATGTGAGGGCTTGGGGACTAGGAGTTAGGATGCATCATGTTAGGGCTTGGGGACTAGGAGTTAGGATGCATCATGTGAGGGCTTGGGGGACTAGGAGTTAGGATGCATCATGTTAGGGCTTAGGGGACTAGGAGTTAGGATGCATCATGTTAGGGCTTGGGGGACTAGGAGTTAGGATGCATCATGTTAGGGCTTGGGGACTAGGAGTTAGGATGCATCATGTGAGGGCTTGGGGACTAGGAGTTAGGATGCATCATGTTAGGGCTTGGGGGACTAGGAGTTAGGATGCATCATGTGAGGGCTTGGGGGACTAGGAGTTAGGATGCATCATGTGAGGGCTTGGGGGACTAGGAGTTAGGATGCATCATGTTAGGGCTTGGGGGACTAGGAGTTAGGATGCATCATGTGAGGGCTTGGGGACTAGGAGTTAGGATGCATCATGTTAGGGCTTAGGGGGACTAGGAGTTAGGATGCATCATGTGAGGGCTTGGGGACTAGGAGTTAGGATGCATCATGTTAGGGCTTAGGGGGACTAGGAGTTAGGATGCATCATGTGAGGGCTTGGGGGACTAGGAGTTAGGATGCATCATGTTAGGGTTTAGGGGGACTAGGAGTTAGGATGCATCATGTTAGGGCTTGGGGGACTAGGAGTTAGGATGCATCATGTTAGGGCTTGGGGACTAGGAGTTAGGATGCATCATGTGAGGGCTTAGGGGACTAGGAGTTAGGATGCATCATGTTAGGGCTTAGGGGGCTAGGAGTTAGGATGCATCATGTGAGGGCTTGGGGACTAGGAGTTAGGATGCATCATGTGAGGGCTTGGGGACTAGGAGTTAGGATGCATCATGTGAGGGCTTGGGGGACTAGGAGTTAGGATGCATCATGTTAGGGCTTGGGGACTAGGAGTTAGGATGCATCATGTTAGGGCTTAGGGGGCTAGGAGTTAGGATGCATCATGTTAGGGCTTAGGGGGCTAGGAGTTAGGATGCATCATGTTAGGGCTTAGGGGACTAGGAGTTAGGATGCATCATGTTAGGGCTTAGGGGACTAGGAGTTAGGATGCATCATGTTAGGGCTTGGGGGACTAGGAGTTAGGATGCATCATGTTAGGGCTTAGGGGACTAGGAGTTAGGATGCATCATGTTAGGGCTTGGGGACTAGGAGTTAGGATGCATCATGTTAGGGCTTGGGGGACTAGGAGTTAGGATGCATCATGTTAGGGCTTGGGGGACTAGGAGTTAGGATGCATCATGTTAGGGCTTAGGGGACTAGGAGTTAGGATGCATCATGTGAGGGCTTGGGGGACTAGGAGTTAGGATGCATCATGTTAGGGCTTAGGGACTAGGAGTTAGGATGCATCATGTTAGGGCTTAGGGACTAGGAGTTAGGATGCATCATGTTAGGGCTTGGGGGACTAGGAGTTAGGATGCATCATGTTAGGGCTTGGGGACTAGGAGTTAGGATGCATAATGTTAGGGCTTGGGGGACTAGGAGTTAGGATGCATCATGTGAGGGCTTGGGGGACTAGGAGTTAGGATGCATCATGTGAGGGCTTGGGGACTAGGAGTTAGGATGCATCATGTTAGGGCTTAGGGGACTAGGAGTTAGGATGCATCATGTTAGGGCTTGGGGGACTAGGAGTTAGGATGCATCATGTTAGGGCTTGGGGGACTAGGAGTTAGGATGCATCATGTTAGGGCTTAGGGGACTAGGAGTTAGGATGCATCATGTTAGGGCTTGGGGACTAGGAGTTAGGATGCATCATGTTATGGCTTGGGGGACTAGGAGTTAGGATGCATCATGTTAGGGCCTGGGGACTAGGAGTTAGGATGCATCATGTTAGGGCTTGGGGGACTAGGAGTTAGGATGCATCATGTTAGGGCCTGGGGACTAGGAGTTAGGATGCATCATGTTAGGGCTTAGGGGGCTAGGAGTTAGGATGCATCATGTTAGGGCTTAGGGGACTAGGAGTTAGGATGCATCATGTTAGGGCTTGGGGGACTAGGAGTTAGGATGCATCATGTTAGGGCTTGGGGGACTAGGAGTTAGGATGCATCATGTTAGGGCTTGGGGACTAGGAGTTAGGATGCATCATGTTAGGGCTTAGGGGACTAGGAGTTAGGATGCATCATGTTAGGGCTTGGGGGACTAGGAGTTAGGATGCATCATGTTAGGGCTTAGGGGACTAGGAGTTAGGATGCATCATGTTAGGGCTTGGGGGACTAGGAGTTAGGATGCATCATGTTAGGGCTTAGGGGACTAGGAGTTAGGATGCATCATGTTAGGGCTTGGGGGACTAGGAGTTAGGATGCATCATGTTAGGGCTTGGGGGACTAGGAGTTAGGATGCATCATGTTAGGGCTTGGGGGACTAGGAGTTAGGATGCATCATGTTAGGGCTTAGGGGACTAGGAGTTAGGATGCATCATGTTAGGGCTTGGGGACTAGGAGTTAGGATGCATCATGTTAGGGCTTAGGGGACTAGGAGTTAGGATGCATCATGTTAGGGCTTGGGGACTAGGAGTTAGGATGCATCATGTTAGGGCTTGGGGGACTAGGAGTTAGGATGCATCATGTTAGGGCTTGGGGGACTAGGAGTTAGGATGCATCATGTTAGGGCTTGGGGACTAGGAGTTAGGATGCATCATGTGAGGGCTTGGGGACTAGGAGTTAGGATGCATCATGTTAGGGCTTAGGGGACTAGGAGTTAGGATGCATCATGTTAGGGCTTGGGGACTAGGAGTTAGGATGCATCATGTGAGGGCTTGGGGGACTAGGATTTAGGATGCATCATGTGAGGGCTTAGGGGGCTAGGAGTTAGGATGCATCATGTTAGGGCTTGGGGACTAGGAGTTAGGATGCATCATGTGAGGGCTTGGAGACTAGGAGCTAGGATGCATCATGTTAGGGCTTAGGGGACTAGGAGTTAGGATGCATCATGTTAGGGCTTAGGGGACTAGGAGTTAGGATGCATCATGTTAGGGCTTGGGGACTAGGAGTTAGGATGCATCATGTTAGGGCTTGGGGACTAGGAGTTAGGATGCATCATGTTAGGGCTTAGGGGACTAGGAGTTAGGATGCATCATGTTAGGGCTTGGGGGACTAGGAGTTAGGATGCATCATGTTAGGGCTTGGGGGACTAGGAGTTAGGATGCATCATGTTAGGGCTTAGGGGACTAGGAGTTAGGATGCATCATGTGAGGGCTTGGGGGACTAGGAGTTAGGATGCATCATGTTAGGGCTTAGGGACTAGGAGTTAGGATGCATCATGTTAGGGCTTAGGGACTAGGAGTTAGGATGCATCATGTTAGGGCTTGGGGGACTAGGAGTTAGGATGCATCATGTTAGGGCTTGGGGACTAGGAGTTAGGATGCATAATGTTAGGGCTTGGGGGACTAGGAGTTAGGATGCATCATGTGAGGGCTTGGGGGACTAGGAGTTAGGATGCATCATGTGAGGGCTTGGGGACTAGGAGTTAGGATGCATCATGTTAGGGCTTAGGGGACTAGGAGTTAGGATGCATCATGTTAGGGCTTGGGGGACTAGGAGTTAGGATGCATCATGTTAGGGCTTGGGGGACTAGGAGTTAGGATGCATCATGTTAGGGCTTAGGGGACTAGGAGTTAGGATGCATCATGTTAGGGCTTGGGGACTAGGAGTTAGGATGCATCATGTTATGGCTTGGGGGACTAGGAGTTAGGATGCATCATGTTAGGGCCTGGGGACTAGGAGTTAGGATGCATCATGTTAGGGCTTGGGGGACTAGGAGTTAGGATGCATCATGTTAGGGCCTGGGGACTAGGAGTTAGGATGCATCATGTTAGGGCTTAGGGGGCTAGGAGTTAGGATGCATCATGTTAGGGCTTAGGGGACTAGGAGTTAGGATGCATCATGTTAGGGCTTGGGGGACTAGGAGTTAGGATGCATCATGTTAGGGCTTGGGGGACTAGGAGTTAGGATGCATCATGTTAGGGCTTGGGGACTAGGAGTTAGGATGCATCATGTTAGGGCTTAGGGGACTAGGAGTTAGGATGCATCATGTTAGGGCTTGGGGGACTAGGAGTTAGGATGCATCATGTTAGGGCTTAGGGGACTAGGAGTTAGGATGCATCATGTTAGGGCTTGGGGGACTAGGAGTTAGGATGCATCATGTTAGGGCTTAGGGGACTAGGAGTTAGGATGCATCATGTTAGGGCTTGGGGGACTAGGAGTTAGGATGCATCATGTTAGGGCTTGGGGGACTAGGAGTTAGGATGCATCATGTTAGGGCTTGGGGGACTAGGAGTTAGGATGCATCATGTTAGGGCTTAGGGGACTAGGAGTTAGGATGCATCATGTTAGGGCTTGGGGACTAGGAGTTAGGATGCATCATGTTAGGGCTTAGGGGACTAGGAGTTAGGATGCATCATGTTAGGGCTTGGGGACTAGGAGTTAGGATGCATCATGTTAGGGCTTGGGGGACTAGGAGTTAGGATGCATCATGTTAGGGCTTGGGGGACTAGGAGTTAGGATGCATCATGTTAGGGCTTGGGGACTAGGAGTTAGGATGCATCATGTGAGGGCTTGGGGACTAGGAGTTAGGATGCATCATGTTAGGGCTTAGGGGACTAGGAGTTAGGATGCATCATGTTAGGGCTTGGGGACTAGGAGTTAGGATGCATCATGTGAGGGCTTGGGGGACTAGGATTTAGGATGCATCATGTGAGGGCTTAGGGGGCTAGGAGTTAGGATGCATCATGTTAGGGCTTGGGGACTAGGAGTTAGGATGCATCATGTGAGGGCTTGGAGACTAGGAGCTAGGATGCATCATGTTAGGGCTTGGGGACTAGGAGTTAGGATGCATCATGTGAGGGCGTAGGGGACTAGGAGTTAGGATGCATCATGTGAGGGCTTGGGGACTAGGAGTTAGGATGCATCATGTTAGGGCTTAGGGGACTAGGAGTTAGGATGCATCATGTGAGGGCTTGGGGACTAGGAGTTAGGATGCATCATGTTAGGGCTTGGGGGACTAGGAGTTAGGATGCATCATGTTAGGGCTTGGGGACTAGGAGCTAGGATGCATCATGTTAGGGCCTGGGGGACTAGGAGTTAGGATGCATCATGTTAGGGCTTAGGGGACTAGGAGTTAGGATGCATCATGTTAGGGCTTAGGGGACTAGGAGTTAGGATGCATCATGTTAGGGCTTGGGTACTAGGAGTTAGGATGCATCATGTTAGGGCTTGGGGACTAGGAGTTAGGATGCATCATGTTAGGGCTTAGGGGACTAGGAGTTAGGATGCATCATGTTAGGGCTTGGGGGACTAGGAGTTAGGATGCATCATGTTAGGGCTTGGGGACTAGGAGCTAGGATGCATCATGTTAGGGCCTGGGGGACTAGGAGTTAGGATGCATCATGTTAGGGCTTAGGGGACTAGGAGTTAGGATGCATCATGTTAGGGCTTAGGGGACTAGGAGTTAGGATGCATCATGTTAGGGCTTGGGGACTAGGAGTTAGGATGCATCATGTTAGGGCTTGGGGACTAGGAGTTAGGATGCATCATGTTAGGGCTTAGGGGACTAGGAGTTAGGATGCATCATGTGAGGGCTTAGGGGACTAGGAGTTAGGATGCATCATGTTAGGGCTTGGGGGACTAGGAGTTAGGATGCATCATGTGAGGGCTTGGGGGACTAGGAGTTAGGATGCATCATGTTAGGGCTTGGGGGACTAGGAGTTAGGATGCATCATGTGAGGGCTTGGGGACTAGGAGTTAGGATGCATCATGTGAGGGCTAGGGGACTAGGAGTTAGGATGCATCATGTTAGGGCTTGGGGGACTAGGAGTTAGGATGCATCATGTTAGGGCTTGGGGACTAGGAGTTAGGATGCATCATGTTAGGGCTTGGGGACTAGGAGTTAGGATGCATCATGTGAGGGCTTGGGGACTAGGAGTTAGGATGCATCATGTTAGGGCTTGGGGGACTAGGAGTTAGGATGCATCATGTTAGGGCTTGGGGGACTAGGAGTTAGGATGCATCATGTTAGGGCTTGGGGGACTAGGAGTTAGGATGCATCATGTTAGGGCTTGGGGGACTAGGAGTTAGGATGCATCATGTTAGGGCTTAGGGGACTAGGAGTTAGGATGCATCATGTTAGGGCTTGGGGACTAGGAGTTAGGATGCATCATGTTAGGGCTTGGGGGACTAGGAGTTAGGATGCATCATGTTAGGGCTTGGGGGACTAGGAGTTAGGATGCATCATGTTAGGGCTTAGGGGACTAGGAGTTAGGATGCATCATGTTAGGGCTTGGGGACTAGGAGTTAGGATGCATCATGTTAGGGCTTGGGGGACTAGGATGCATCATGTGAGGGCTTGGGGGACTAGGAGCTAGGATGCATCATGTTAGGGCTTGGGGACTAGGAGCTAGGATGCATCATGTGAGGGCTTGGGGGACTAGGAGTTAGGATGCATGTGAGGAATGGTGTCAGGTCAATGCGTGTGTATTTAACACGTCTGTAGCTGTAATAGTGTGTTAACACTTCTGTCTGTTTGGACGTAGCAGTTAGCTACCTAGCTAGCTAGCGGCTCCTACACTTCTGAGTGAACACTGACCGCTCAACACTACAACACACAACCAGGGGACACTGTGTGAGCCCTAAATGCTTCTCCAGCCCGAACTAACCACTACCGCTGCATTTTAAAACGGGGATTAACCGTGCTCTGTATAAATCAAGTTTAAGTTTATAAGGCCTTAAGAAAAACATTTTATATATTTCCTCCTTTTTTCTCATAAGTCGGGAAGAGAGAGAGAGAGAGAGAGAGAGAGAGAGAGAGAGAGAGAGAGAGAGAGAGAGAGAGAGAGAGAGAGAGAGAGAGAGAGAGAGAGAGAGAGAGAGAGAGAGAGAGAGAGAGAGAGAGAAGGGGCGTTTCACAAGCGGCTGTAGTTTAGTTGCAGTAAGCAGCAGCGTGTTACGCGGCGACGCGCCCGGTTCCGTGACACCGGACCAATCAGATCGCGCAAATCCGAAAGTTTACCTTTTATGGCTCGAGCCGGGCATCTGACCGGAGATAAAAACCACGCGCCCACCGAATACCGGCTCACTTTTGAGGCGCCGTCACACGCAGTTCGTGCGGGATATCATTTACCCTTGAAACAGGTTTCCTTAACAGCGACAAGCCACCCCCCCCCCAAAACCAAAAGGTAAGAATAGCGACATTTCTCAACTATTTCATGGCGTTTGTTTGATAACAGATACAAAGTAAACACGGCTCTGGCTGCATATTTGAGTATTTAATCTGGTTTGTAATCTAGTGAGGACATGAACTACAACGCTGTTTGTGTGATAAAGGGTAGATTAACTAGTTAATATGCTGTTTTTAAGTCATATGCATGGTTGATCAGGTTCAGTAGATTGTGTTGGTTGGGTTTGAAACAGTTTGATTTTATAAATGGACATCCTGTTTAATGAATTTATATGCAGGTGTAACTGCGTGACTTGTTAGGTAATCAATAACCGGCTTAAACCCATACAACGGTCCCCTGCAGTAAATCTATTTTTATTAATGTGTTAAAAGGTGTTATTTTCCCAGCCGTTGGATCCCCGGTAAAAGGGGCTCAGGGACGGTCGTCTTTGTTGCGCTCTGCGGCTGGGGGGGTTGAGACCTGGTTTAACCTGCTAGTTAGCTTAGCAACATGTTTAACACCCTCCCTTTCAGACACTCGACACAGTTAGGACACTTAGACGAGCTATGGACGTTAGACTCATTCACTTTATTTTGTGTAGTACTTAAAGCCGTAGTTATTATACCCTGAGCGGTTAGTTAACGGTAAACCGTCCGGTCAGGAGGAAGGGCGACTTCCATCGGCAGTTACCAAGGCGTGGCCAGCAGGAAATGGCCTCTAGTCAGACAGGTTTATATTCACAACACTTGTCTTGGCAGTTAACTAGCTGCATATTAAATAATTATGGCTTGTAGCTTTTTCTTTTGCTTCTCTTGTTGGAGAGCAGTAATTAGCTTTGAAGAGTTAAACAAAGCGTTTAAGTTTTATAAAGATTCATTTTTCAAGTCATAACGCATATTTAAGTCGGGATTTCTACACGGTCACATTCCAGTTTTTTGGAGGTTTATAAAATGGCGGCTGGGGGTGAAATACTACTTGGGTAAGAGGGAGTGGTCACGTCCGGGTTTTGTCAAAAATGTTCCTTTACTGGTTGTGAACCGCAAAAGCTGCACAGACTCCAAAACATGTCCTTATATGGTAATGTCGAAGATGCAGCGCCACTTTCCTTTGTCTAGAGGGCGCAGTGCGGTTTCCACCTAGCGGTCAGAACACAGCATTACAACCTGTCAGGAAGTCAGAAAGTGTTGCGTCATGTCGTCACAGGGCGCTGTGCGGAAGTGTTTCTAAGGGTGACGCTGTGCGGAAGTGTTTAAGGCTGACGCTGTTTGTTTTCTCAAACGTTAAGTGTTTGTGTTCCTATTTATTGACATGTTTCTTTTTTGCAGTTCAAAATGGAAGATGAAATCGCCGCACTGGTTGTTGACAACGGATCCGGTATGTGCAAAGCCGGATTCGCCGGAGATGACGCGCCTCGGGCTGTCTTCCCCTCCATCGTCGGTCGTCCCAGGCATCAGGTGAGGAACCAGGGTTTTACCGGGAAATGGACCTGTTATTGCTAATGCCCAAATGTAAACAAATCATATGATGGGCCTTGAAACATTTTCAACTTTAAAATATTACTGATTGTAATAGTTTGATTAGTGTTTACCATTAATTATAGGCCTAGTGACTAGATGAACCATCCCATAGTATAGATCACATCCCTGAAGTGGCTACATTACAACCAGCACCTTCTCAATGCAGCCAGACTTACTATTGAGCTCATTGCTAACTTAGTTGTTGTATATGCTAACCCCATCATATCTAGTAGTTGGTATGCTAGCTGTGTCCTAGCTAGCGTCTGTATATGCTAACCCTGTCCTGTCTTCAGGGAGTGATGGTTGGGATGGGCCAGAAAGACAGCTACGTGGGAGATGAGGCTCAGAGCAAGAGAGGTATCCTGACTCTGAAGTACCCCATCGAGCACGGCATCGTCACCAACTGGGACGACATGGAGAAGATCTGGCATCACACCTTCTACAACGAGCTGAGAGTGGCTCCAGAGGAGCACCCCGTCCTGCTCACAGAGGCCCCCCTCAACCCCAAAGCCAACAGGGAGAAGATGACCCAGGTACGTCCCCCTCTCCTCCTCTACCCTCTCCCTCTACCCTCTCCTCCTCTACGGTTCAGTTCTGCCTTCTCTTTCCTCACGTTCTCCTCCTCTCCTCCAGGCCGTCTCTTCTGACAGCTGATTTGTCCTCCGTCTCTCTCTGGAAGCTGCAGGTCTTTCTCCTTTCTGTGTTTCTGCACCTTGCTGTCCTTAATGACTGTTATGGCTCGTAGAGCAGTTGCATCACTTTAATGATGACATTTCTAACAAGACGACGGCTCTCTGCCAGCTGACGTACTGTATCAACAGCAACACAGACTCTACAGGGGTCTGTGTCGACCTGCACGGCCCGGTGGGACAGACTGCTGTGTTTCTGAACTCTCTCTCCACTAACTGTTACCCCTTAACTCACTAGATCGCATGTTGTGATTCTCATCCCTCTCTACTGTGGTCCTCAAGCACCTTGAAACTCATCCCTCTCCTCTTGTCTCCCGCAGATCATGTTTGAGACCTTCAACACCCCTGCCATGTACGTGGCCATCCAGGCCGTGTTGTCCCTGTACGCCTCCGGCCGTACCACCGGTATCGTCATGGACTCCGGTGACGGTGTGACCCACACAGTACCCATCTACGAGGGCTACGCTCTGCCCCACGCCATCCTGCGTCTGGATCTGGCCGGCCGCGACCTCACAGACTACCTGATGAAGATCCTGACGGAGCGAGGCTACAGCTTCACCACCACGGCCGAGAGGGAAATCGTTCGCGACATCAAGGAGAAGCTGTGCTACGTGGCGCTGGACTTTGAGCAGGAGATGGGAACCGCCGCCTCCTCTTCCTCCCTGGAGAAGAGCTACGAGCTGCCTGACGGACAGGTCATCACCATCGGCAACGAGAGGTTCCGCTGCCCAGAGGCCCTCTTCCAGCCATCCTTCCTCGGTGAGTCTCTTAACGAACCTCTCTGGAACAGCCGATCCGTGTCAGTCTGGCAGCCGTCTTGTGTTGCGATTGCCCCGTAGTGACGGCCATTTTGTCTCCTCTCTCTCTCCAGGTATGGAGTCTTGCGGCATCCACGAGACCACCTACAACTCCATCATGAAGTGTGACGTGGACATCCGTAAGGACCTGTACGCCAACACGGTGCTGTCCGGAGGAACCACCATGTACCCCGGCATCGCTGACAGGATGCAGAAGGAGATCACCTCTCTGGCTCCCTCAACCATGAAGATCAAGGTAAGAATCACAACCACTACCACTCTGTCCCTTATGAAGACTTACCTACATAGGACACAACAACCACTACCAACTAGGACGAATACCAGTCATCTAATTGGATGTACTGACATTAGTATACCGGTTCTCACTACTAGTAGGCTTAGCTACCAGTCCCTTATAAAGATCACTAATACACAGCTATTACAGTAGTCTAACACTGTAAAATTAACCCATTCATACCTTAAACAGCAATACAATATGGTACTTAGTATCCAGTAGACTTATCTGAGGTCCTTTACCTTTTAATTTAACTAATGTCTCTCTGCTGCCACTGTGGTCAGATGTTAGTACTGCGGTCTAAACCATGTTAATTTAACCCTCTCCTCCAGATCATCGCCCCTCCAGAGCGTAAATACTCCGTCTGGATCGGAGGCTCCATCCTGGCTTCTCTCTCCACCTTCCAGCAGATGTGGATCAGCAAGCAGGAATACGACGAGTCTGGTCCCTCCATCGTCCACCGTAAATGCTTCTAAACCAACAGACTGTTCCCATCCCAAACGACCAACCCAGCCACCCGACTACCACTTCAGCTCTGCCACCAGACACACCACCCGGAGAGAGAGAGGGGGCCGCGGAGTGGAGCCCAAACCCAGCTTCTCAGTCTCATTGGCATGGCTTCTGTTATATTGGCGCTTTTTTTTTGACTCAGGATCTGTGAGAGAAAAAAAAATTAAAACTGGAACGGTGAAACAACAAAGGATTTTAGTAAAAATTTAAGGACCCTGAGATTCTATCATGCAACTGAGGACTTTAAAAAAACGACACATGTACATTCAGTTTCTTTCTTGAGTCATTCCAATTGTTTTGTTAACTTTTCAGAACAGGTATTTGCCTCTGTGAAGGCTGCCGGCTTCCGCCTCTGCCACAACGATCTGTAATATGGGGCAGTATGGCTTGTATGTAAATTATGTCACAACGTCTTTTTTTGTACTTGCAGCCTTAAAGTCTTGGTCCTGTTCATTTTTTTTTTTTGGTTTTTGTTTATGCAAATGAACCCGAGTGACCTCTGCTGGGGGGGGTCAGAGGTGATTAGGGTGCCAGAGGGACCACAGTAGGGGGGGGGGGGGCGGGTCAACTTGTACACTGACTAAACTCCCAATAAAGTGCACATGTGTTCCGACATGACTTCCTGTCTGAGACTCCTTACTTCCTGTATTGTTCACTGTTGTCTGGGTGGGGTGGCGGGAAGCTTTCGGGGGTCAAGCCGATTTTCAAAACACCATACTGGTTCGTTCCTACGGCACAGCTAGAGGAACTACCCTGCACTTTGACAGAACGTACTTCAATCTCTCCTAGCTACCTAAAGATGAATAGATTAATGTAAATCTCTGGATAATGATGCTAGCTATTTAACGGCAAGTCAGTTAAGAACAAATTCTGACTTTCAATGACGGCCTAGGAACAGTGGGTTAACTGCCTCTTCCAGAGGCTGTATACTATACGGGCTAGGAACAGTGGGTCCGGGGGCTGTATACTATACGGGCTAGGAACAGTGGGTCCGGGGGCTGTATACTATACGGGCTAGGAACAGTGGGTCCGGGGGCTGTATACTATACTGGCTAGGAACAGTGGGTCCGGGGGCTGTATACTATACCGGCTAGGAACGGTGGGTCCGGGGGCTGTATACTATACTGGCTAGGAACAGTGGGTCCAGAGGCTGTATACTATACGGGCTAGGAACAGTGGGTCCAGGGGCTGTATACTATACTGGCTAGGAACAGTGGGTCCGGGGGCTGTATACTATACTGGCTAGGAACAGTGGGTTAACTGCCTCTTCCAGAGGCTGTATACTATACGGGCTAGGAACAGTGGGTCCAGGGGCTGTATACTATACGGGCTAGGAACAGTGGGTCCAGGGGCTGTATACTATACGGGCTAGGAACAGTGGGTCCGGGGGCTGTATACTATACTGGCTAGGAACAGTGGGTCCAGGGGCTGTATACTATACTGGCTAGGAACAGTGGGTCCGGGGGCTGTATACTATACTGGCTAGGAAGGGCTGTATACTATACTGGCTAGGAACAGTGGGTCCAGGGGCTGTATACTATACGGGCTAGGAACAGTGGGTCCAGGGGCTGTATACTATACTGGCTAGGAACAGTGGGTTAACTGCCTCTTCCAGGGGCTGTATACTATACTGGCTAGGAACAGTGGGTCCAGGGGCTGTATACTATACTGGCTAGGAACAGTGGGTCCAGGGGCTGTATACTATACGGGCTAGGAACAGTGGGTTAACTGCCTCTTCCAGGGGCTGTATACTATACTGGCTAGGAACAGTGGGTCCAGGGGCTGTATACTATACTGGCTAGGAACAGTGGGTCCAGGGGCTGTATACTATACGGGCTAGGAACAGTGGGTTAACTGCCTCTTCCAGGGGCTGTATACTATACGGGCTAGGAACAGTGGGTCCAGGGGCTGTATACTATACGGGCTAGGAACAGTGGGTCCAGGGGCTGTATACTATACTGGCTAGGAACAGTGGGTCCAGGGGCTGTATACTATACCGGCTAGGAACAGTGGGTCCAGGGGCTGTATACTATACTGGCTAGGAACGGTGGGTCCGGGGGCTGTATACTATACGGGCTAGGAACAGTGGGTCCAGGGGCTGTATACTATACTGGCTAGGAACAGTGGGTCCAGGGGCTGTATACTATACCGGCTAGGAACAGTGGGTCCAGGGGCTGTATACTATACTGGCTAGGAACGGTGGGTCCGGGGGCTGTATACTATACCGGCTAGGAACAGTGGGTTCAGGGGCTGTATACTATACGGGCTAGGAACAGTGGGTCCAGAGGCTGTATACTATACGGGCTAGGAACAGTGGGTCCAGGAGCTGTATACTATACTGGCTAGGAACAGTGGGTCCGGGGGCTGTATACTATACGGGCTAGGAACAGTGGGTCCAGGAGCTGTATACTACACGGGCTAGGAACAGTGGGTCCGGGGGCTGTATACTATACGGGCTAGGAACAGTGGGTCCAGGGGCTGTATACTATACTGGCTAGGAAGGGCTGTATACTATACTGGCTAGGAACAGTGGGTCCAGGGGCTGTATACTATACTGGCTAGGAAGGGCTGTATACTATACTGGCTAGGAACAGTGGGTCCAGGGGCTGTATACTATACTGGCTAGGAACAGTGGGTCCAGGGGCTGTATACTATACCGGCTAGGAACAGTGGGTCCAGGGGCTGTATACTACACTGGCTAGGAACAGTGGGTCCAGGGGCTGTATACTATACTGGCTAGGAACAGTGGGTCCGGGGGCTGTATACTATACTGGCTAGGAACAGTGGGTCCAGGGGCTGTATACTACACTGGCTAGGAACAGTGGGTCCAGGGGCTGTATACTATACTGGCTAGGAACAGTGGGTCCAGGGGCTGTATACTATACGGGCTAGGAACAGTGGGTTAACTGCCTCTTCCAGGGGCTGTATACTATACTGGCTAGGAACAGTGGGTCCAGGGGCTGTATACTATACTGGCTAGGAACAGTGGGTCCAGGGGCTGTATACTATACGGGCTAGGAACAGTGGGTTAACTGCCTCTTCCAGGGGCTGTATACTATACGGGCTAGGAACAGTGGGTCCAGGGGCTGTATACTATACGGGCTAGGAACAGTGGGTCCAGGGGCTGTATACTATACTGGCTAGGAACAGTGGGTCCAGGGGCTGTATACTATACCGGCTAGGAACAGTGGGTTCAGGGGCTGTATACTATACGGGCTAGGAACAGTGGGTCCAGAGGCTGTATACTATACGGGCTAGGAACAGTGGGTCCAGGAGCTGTATACTATACTGGCTAGGAACAGTGGGTCCGGGGGCTGTATACTATACGGGCTAGGAACAGTGGGTCCAGGAGCTGTATACTACACGGGCTAGGAACAGTGGGTCCGGGGGCTGTATACTATACGGGCTAGGAACAGTGGGTCCAGGGGCTGTATACTATACTGGCTAGGAAGGGCTGTATACTATACTGGCTAGGAACAGTGGGTCCAGGGGCTGTATACTATACTGGCTAGGAAGGGCTGTATACTATACTGGCTAGGAACAGTGGGTTAACTGCCTCTTCCAGGGGCTGTATACTACACTGGCTAGGAACAGTGGGTCCAGGGGCTGTATACTATACGGGCTAGGAACAGTGGGTCCAGGGGCTGTATACTATACTGGCTAGGAACAGTGGGTTAACTGCCTCTTCCAGGGGCTGTATACTATACTGGCTAGGAACAGTGGGTCCAGGGGCTGTATACTATACTGGCTAGGAACAGTGGGTCCAGGGGCTGTATACTATACGGGCTAGGAACAGTGGGTTAACTGCCTCTTCCAGGGGCTGTATACTATACTGGCTAGGAACAGTGGGTCCAGGGGCTGTATACTATACTGGCTAGGAACAGTGGGTCCAGGGGCTGTATACTATACGGGCTAGGAACAGTGGGTTAACTGCCTCTTCCAGGGGCTGTATACTATACGGGCTAGGAACAGTGGGTCCAGGGCCTGTATACTATACGGGCTAGGAACAGTGGGTCCAGGGGCTGTATACTATACTGGCTAGGAACAGTGGGTCCAGGGGCTGTATACTATACCGGCTAGGAACAGTGGGTCCAGGGGCTGTATACTATACTGGCTAGGAACGGTGGGTCCGGGGGCTGTATACTATACGGGCTAGGAACAGTGGGTCCAGGGGCTGTATACTATACTGGCTAGGAACAGTGGGTCCAGGGGCTGTATACTATACCGGCTAGGAACAGTGGGTCCAGGGGCTGTATACTATACTGGCTAGGAACGGTGGGTCCGGGGGCTGTATACTATACCGGCTAGGAACAGTGGGTTCAGGGGCTGTATACTATACGGGCTAGGAACAGTGGGTCCAGAGGCTGTATACTATACGGGCTAGGAACAGTGGGTCCAGGAGCTGTATACTATACTGGCTAGGAACAGTGGGTCCGGGGGCTGTATACTATACGGGCTAGGAACAGTGGGTCCAGGAGCTGTATACTAAACGGGCTAGGAACAGTGGGTCCGGGGGCTGTATACTATACGGGCTAGGAACAGTGGGTCCAGGGGCTGTATACTATACTGGCTAGGAAGGGCTGTATACTATACTGGCTAGGAACAGTGGGTCCAGGGGCTGTATACTATACTGGCTAGGAAGGGCTGTATACTATACTGGCTAGGAACAGTGGGTCCAGGGGCTGTATACTATACTGGCTAGGAACAGTGGGTCCAGGGGCTGTATACTATACCGGCTAGGAACAGTGGGTCCAGGGGCTGTATACTACACTGGCTAGGAACAGTGGGTCCAGGGGCTGTATACTATACTGGCTAGGAACAGTGGGTCCGGGGGCTGTATACTATACTGGCTAGGAACAGTGGGTCCAGGGGCTGTATACTACACTGGCTAGGAACAGTGGGTCCAGGGGCTGTATACTATACTGGCTAGGAACAGTGGGTCCAGGGGCTGTATACTATACTGGCTAGGAACAGTGGGTCCGGGGGCTGTATACTATACTGGCTAGGAACAGTGGGTCCAGGGGCTGTATACTACACTGGCTAGGAACAGTGGGTCCAGGGGCTGTATACTATACTGGCTAGGAACAGTGGGTCCGGGGGCTGTATACTACACTGGCTAGGAACAGTGGGTCCAGGGGCTGTATACTATACTGGCTAGGAAGGGCTGTATACTATACTGGCTAGGAACAGTGGGTCCAGGGGCTGTATACTATACTGGCTAGGAAGGGCTGTATACTATACTGGCTAGGAACAGTGGGTCCAGGGGCTGTATACTATACTGGCTAGGAACAGTGGGTCCAGGGGCTGTATACTATACTGGCTAGGAAGGGCTGTATACTATACTGGCTAGGAACAGTGGGTCCAGGGGCTGTATACTATACTGGCTAGGAACAGTGGGTCCGGGGGCTGTATACTATACTGGCTAGGAACAGTGGGTCCAGGGGCTGTATACTACACTGGCTAGGAACAGTGGGTCCAGGGGCTGTATACTATACTGGCTAGGAACAGTGGGTCCAGGGGCTGTATACTATACTGGCTAGGAACAGTGGGTCCGGGGGCTGTATACTATACTGGCTAGGAACAGTGGGTCCAGGGGCTGTATACTACACTGGCTAGGAACAGTGGGTCCAGGGGCTGTATACTATACTGGCTAGGAACAGTGGGTCCGGGGGCTGTATACTATACTGGCTAGGAACAGTGGGTCCGGGGGCTGTATACTACACTGGCTAGGAACAGTGGGTCCAGGGGCTGTATACTATACTGGCTAGGAAGGGCTGTATACTATACTGGCTAGGAACAGTGGGTCCAGGGGCTGTATACTATACTGGCTAGGAAGGGCTGTATACTATACTGGCTAGGAACAGTGGGTCCAGGGGCTGTATACTATACTGGCTAGGAAGGGCTGTATACTATACTGGCTAGGAACAGTGGGTCCAGGGGCTGTATACTATACTGGCTAGGAACAGTGGGTCCGGGGGCTGTATACTATACTGGCTAGGAACAGTGGGTCCAGGGGCTGTATACTACACTGGCTAGGAACAGTGGGTCCAGGGGCTGTATACTATACTGGCTAGGAACAGTGGGTCCAGGGGCTGTATACTATACTGGCTAGGAACAGTGGGTCCGGGGGCTGTATACTATACTGGCTAGGAACAGTGGGTCCAGGGGCTGTATACTATACTGGCTAGGAACAGTGGGTCCAGGGGCTGTATACTATACTGGCTAGGAACAGTGGGTCCGGGGGCTGTATACTATACTGGCTAGGAACAGTGGGTCCAGGGGCTGTATACTACACTGGCTAGGAACAGTGGGTCCAGGGGCTGTATACTATACTGGCTAGGAACAGTGGGTCCGGGGGCTGTATACTATACTGGCTAGGAACAGTGGGTCCAGGGGCTGTATACTATACTGGCTAGGAACAGTGGGTCCGGGGGCTGTATACTATACTGGCTAGGAACAGTGGGTCCGGGGGCTGTATACTATACCGGCTAGGAACAGTGGGTCCGGGGGCTGTATACTATACCGGCTAGGAACAGTGGGTCCGGGGGCTGTATACTATACCGGCTAGGAACAGTGGGTCCGAGGGCTGTATACTATACCGGCTAGGAACAGTGGGTCCGGGGGCTGTATACTATACCGGCTAGGAACAGTGGGTCCGGGGGCTGTATACTATACGGGCTAGGAACAGTGGGTTCGGGGGCTGTATACTATACGGGCTAGGAACAGTGGGTTCGGGGGCTGTATACTATACGGGCTAGGAACAGTGGGTTCAGGGGCTGTATACTATACTGGCTAGGAACAGTGGGTCCAGGGGCTGTATACTATACGGGCTAGGAACAGTGGGTTCGGGGGCTGTATACTATACGGGCTAGGAACAGTGGGTTCAGGGGCTGTATACTATACTGGCTAGGAACAGTGGGTCCAGGGGCTGTATACTATACTGGCTAGGAACAGTGGGTCCAGGGGCTGTATACTATACTGGCTAGGAACAGTGGGTCCAGGGGCTGTATACTACACTGGCTAGGAACAGTGGGTCCAGGGGCTGTATACTATACCGGCTAGGAACAGTGGGTCCAGGGGCTGTATACTATACGGGCTAGGAACAGTGGGTCCAGGGGCTGTATACTATACTGGCTAGGAACAGTGGGTCCAGGGGCTGTATACTATACTGGCTAGGAACAGTGGGTCCAGGGGCTGTATACTATACTGGCTAGGAACAGTGGGTCCAGGGGCTGTATACTATACTGGCTAGGAACAGTGGGTCCAGGGGCTGTATACTATACTGGCTAGGTGTGGGGATCATTGAATTAGAACTGGGGGTCTCCAACCTTCTGATCATTAGTGTTTTGGAGAGGAGAAACGGGTTGCCAGATTAGATGTTTTTCTAGTTTTCAAATGGGCGTCATCTCATCTCTCCTGCAATGCTCCTCTGGGTCCTAAATTCACCGTCTCTGGTATACCTCTGTCAACAATGGGGAAACTAAGTAGGCCATATTTGTAATTCAGTTTTCCACTCATACCTTTTTAGGTTTCAAAGAATAAGACTCGAGTAATTTCCCTTTAATTGTGATTTTAGGGAGTACGGAATCTTCTGGACAAACGACGGTTCTCTACTGCTGCTCGTTCAATGGCAACGTTTCCAAATAACTACACGTCATATTTCTGCCAGGTAAGTGTACTTTGCGGTTAACATTTAAATTGGAAAGTATGTCTACACACAGGTTTGAGATTTTATGACAACTTTTCAGAATAGTTTTTTTGTCGAGCTACTCCGGTGGGCTGGTAGCTCACGATTAACCTGGAGACTCCTGCAAATCAAATGTTTCTATGAAGCATTTTTACAGCAAAGCACATCGGTGAGTGAACGGGTCCAACTAAACCTGGTTCCGATGGTCGATTTGAGAAGGATCAGAAAGCCCCGGTTCCGATGGTCGATTTGAGAAGGATCAGAAAGCCTTGGTTCCGACGGTCGATTTGAGAAGGATCAGAAAGCCCCGGTTCCGATGGTCGATTTGAGAAGGATCAGAAAGCCTTGGTTCCGACGGTCGATTTGAGAAGGATCAGAAAGCCCCGGTTCCG
Organism: Salvelinus namaycush; assembly: GCF_016432855.1. Taxonomy (NCBI): domain Eukaryota; kingdom Metazoa; phylum Chordata; class Actinopteri; order Salmoniformes; family Salmonidae; genus Salvelinus; species Salvelinus namaycush. The sequence continues at coordinate 71,853 of NW_024061731.1, read as the reverse complement.
ATGGTCGATTTGAGAAGGATCAGAAAGCCCCGGTTCCGACGGTCGATTTGAGAAGGATCAGAAAGCCCCGGTTCCGATGGTCGATTTGAGAAGGATCAGAAAGCCCTGGTTCCGATGGTAGATTTGAGAAGGATCAGAAAGCCCTGGTTCCGATGGTCGATTTGAGAAGGATCAGAAAGCCCTGGTTCCGATGGTCGATTTGAGACGGATCAGAAAGCCCTGGTTCCGATGGTAGATTTGAGAAGGATCAGAAAGCCCTGGTTCCGACGGTCGATTTGAGAAGGATCAGAAAGCCTTGGTTCCGACGGTCGATTTGAGAAGGATCAGAAAGCCGTGGTCGATTTGAGACGGTCTCATCAACAGCCAACAGGACGTTAGTCAGGTCACTGCTCTGATGAAGTCCATCTCATATAGCCTGGGTACCAGTACCAAGGTGCTTCAACAAAGTACTGAGTAAAGGGTCTGAATACTTATGTAAATAAGATATTTTACTCACTGGGGGTATTGTGATGTCATTCTGGGGTATTGTGATGTCATTCTGGGGTATTGTGATGTCATTATGGGGTATTGTGTGTAGATTGATGAGGAAAGAAACAATTGAATACATTTTAGAACGAGGTTGGAACGTACCAATGTGGAAAAAGTCAAGGGGTCTGAATACGTCCCATAGGCACTGTCAATAGAATGCAATTCCCTTTGTTTTTTAATGCGCATTTCTCTCTGTCTATTCTGACCTTGAATTTAAGCATGAGAATATAGCATGTTATTCACCAAACTATTTGATGGAGGTGGAGCTAGAATAAGGTATGTTCTTCATATTCTAACCTTGATTTCATTCCGTCATAATTCTACCACGTTACCGATCGAGGAAACCGTGACTAAGGTTTAGCGAACCTCTTCCGGTTCCAAGCGGGGAAAGCCTCTCCTTTCTTTACCCCCTCCCCCCCCCCCCCCCGATAGAAATAACAGAATTCTTCACACGCTGTCATTTATACATTGATATAAAATAGATACGCTTTTATTCAGAATTGTAATTGTATGCCTTCATACGTTTTGCGTGAATGAAATGTGGAGACCCAAATTTATCGTCTTTCTGTAAGGCTGAGTTGATGTACGCGCTTTATACTGTGTTCATTATATTCCCGGGTTTTTCTCAGTTTTACTTGACAATTGATACCGTGTTAAATATGAGCCCCTATCGGGAGCCACCGTCAGTTAAACCCACATACATGTATTTCCATCCCCGCGTACCGTTCTTTCGTCTGTCACGTCCTTGTTCCTGAGGGTCGCTAGTATTAGCGGATTATATCCGGTTGACGTTGTGCACTGCTTTATATGTCGTCTGTTAGAATCACTATGGAACTCAGACCACACGTAGCAGGTTATAACCTGGAGCACGTAGCGGGTTATAACCTGGAGCACGTAGCAGGTTATAACCTGGAGCACGTAGCGGGTTATAACCTGGAGCACGTAGCAGGTTAAACCTGGAGCACGTAGCGGGTTATAACCTGGAGCACGTAGCAGGTTATAACCTGGAGCACGTAGCGGGTTATAACCTGGAGCACGTAGCGGGTTATAACCTGGAGCACGTAGCAGGTTATAACCTGGAGCACGTAGCGGGTAAAACCTGGAGCACGTAGCGGGTTATAACCTGGAGCACGTAGCGGGTTATAACCTGGAGCACGTAGCGGGTTATAACCTGGAGCACGTAGCAGGTTAAACCTGGAGCACGTAGCGGGTTATAACCTGGAGCACGTAGCAGGTTAAACCTGGAGCACGTAGCAGGTTATAACCTGGAGCACGTAGCGGGTTAAACCTGAAGCACGTAGCGGGTTATAACCTGGAGCACGTAGCGGGTTATAACCTGGAGCACGTAGCGGGTTATAACCTGGAGCACGTAGCGGGTAAAACCTGGAGCACGTAGCGGGTTATAACCTGGAGCACGTAGCGGGTTAAACCTGGAGCACGTAGCGGGTTATAACCTGGAGCACGTAGCGGGTTATAACCTGGAGCACGTAGCGGGTTATAACCTGGAGCACGTAGCGGGTTATAACCTGGAGCACGTAGCGGGTTATAACCTGGAGCACATAGCAGGTTAAACCTGGAGCACGTAGCGGGTTATAACCTGGAGCACGTAGCGGGTTATAACCTGGTGCACGTAGCAGGTTAAACCTGGAGCACGTAGCAGGTTAAACCTGGAACACGTAGCAGGTTATAACCTGGAGCACGTAGCAGGTTAAACCTGGAACACGTAGCAGGTTATAACCTGGAGCCCGTAGCTGGGTTAAACCTGGAGGTAGCGGGTTAAACCTGGAGCACGGTTCACGACGACCAGGACCGTTGTCATTCAGTTCCATGATTAGAGAGAATCAGGGTAGATTTATATTTTATATTGTTCAACCCCCTATTGTACACCCCCCCCCCCCCCCCCCCCCCCCCATTCCAATATTTCATAGATTGAACGTGAATATGACAACTCTCAGGATGATTCAAACCACTGTATTTTTATTTTATTTATCAATATATTTAGTGTTTAAAGACTTTCCGAACCGTTTTTTCTCATGCATACATAATTTGATAACCGTACATTCTAGTCTAAATAATCTACAAGATCAGAGTATTATTAAATCTACCCGTTGGTGTTGAAACGGACACGAATATTCATTGACGTCTTTCTGTCATTGATCTCTATATTGTGAACCCGTTCTGTCCATGTATTCTATTGAGTCTGCGCACAAAATATATCATTAAAGGTACACCATATTTAAAGGGATGGTTTAACGTAAATGTACTTGAAAACCCCCATTGTTTGAAAACTCCAGGAGAAAATCTGTTGGCCATCAAGTGGGAGGATTTCCAGCGTTGAATGACATTTATTCAGATCGCGCAAGGCAGCCAGACCCGCAGAGCGTGTTGCGCGACATAATAAGGCAAGTAGCCTAGTCTGAATACCAAACACTGAGAAGTGTGCAGGAAAGGCGTGCATTGGGAACGGTATAAATTCCTATGTCGGGATCGGTCCCAAAGAGTTGCGCACACCTTGATTGTACAATATTTGACAAATTATTCTCTAAAACAAAAAATGTCAAACTCTTGTCAAATTGGTTGTTGATCATTGCTTAGACAACCATAAATTGTCAAGCCGACTTAAATCAAAACGAGTAACTAGGCATTTTACAGTAAAGCAGTGAGTGCGTACATTTTAAAACAAAAAATCCTACTGGTCCTCCGTGGGAATCGAACACACAACCCTAGTGTTGCAAGAGCTATGCTTTTACCAACTTGAGCCACGTCATCACAAACCGCTTGACGTCTCAATGTACGTAATGACTGGATTGTGCAACGTTAATCTCCATGGTGATGGAGAGTCAACATGTACAAACCTAGCTGACCAGCCTACTGTATGTACAATACACTAACGTACATGTACATTACGTGGTTTGTAAGGATGGTAAATTAATACTGCACCAAAAAAAAGTGGTTGTTTTCCCCGTGTTATTTGATGAATAAAAATATTTAATTTAATGTTGGATGTTTTGCGTCTTTGCCCGTGAACTTTGCACCTTTTGGATTCTTTCTGGATTCTATCAGAGACAACATCTCTTACAATCCCACCTATTGAATCCTGTAGGATCCTGTTCATAATTAAACACCTTTACAATCCCACCTATTGAATCCTGTAAGATCCTGTTCATAATTAAACACTTTACAATCCCACCTATTGAATCCTGTAGGATCCAGTTCATAATTAAACACCTTTACAATCCCACCTATTGAATCCTGTAAGATCCTGTTCATAATTAAACACTTTACAATCCCACCTATTGAATCCTGTAGGATCCTGTTCATAATTAAACACCTTTACAATCCCACCTATTGAATCCTGTTCATAATTAAACACCTTTACAATCCCACCTATTGAATCCTGTAAGATCCTGTTCATAATTAAACACTTTACAATCCCACCTATTGAATCCTGTAGGATCCTGTTCATAATTAAACACCTTTACAATCCCACCTATTGAATCCTGTAAGATCCTGTTCATAATTAAACACCTTTACAATCCCACCTATTGAATCCTGTAGGATCCTGTTCATAATTAAACACCTTTACAATCCCACCTATTGAACCCTATTGAATCCTGTTCATAATTAAACACTTTACAATCCCACCTATTGAATCCTGTAGGATCCAGTTCATAATTAAACACCTTTACAATCCCACCTATTGAATCCTGTAGGATCCTGTTCATAATTAAACACCTTTACAATCCCACCTATTGAATCCTGTAAGATCCTGTTCATAATTAAACACCTTTACATCCCACCTATTGAATCCTGTAAAATCCTGTTCATATTAAACACCTTTACAATCCCACCTATTGAATCCTGTAGGATCCTGTTCATAATTAAACACCTTTACAATCCCACCTATTGAATCCTGTAAGATCCTGTTCATAATTAAACACCTTTACAATCCCACCTATTGAACCCTATTGAATCCTGTTCATAATTAAACACCTTTATTGTTTTATTTACTCAATTGCACCTGATACTAGTAAAGCTACAGATTTCACTACAGACTTCTATATATATATATGTATACTATAACACTACTATATATTTATAGTATATATATATATATATAGTAGTGTTATAGTATATATATATATAGTAGTGTTATAGTATATATATATATATATATAGTAGTGTTATAGTATATATATATATAGTAGTGTTATAGTATATATATATATATAGTAGTGTTATAGTATATATATAGTAGTGTTATAGTATATATATATATAGTAGTGTTATAGTATATATATATATATAGTAGTGTTATAGTATATATATATAGTAGTGTTTATAGTATATATTATAGTATGTATAGTATATATATATATATATAGTAGTGTTATTAGTATATATATATATATAGTAAGTGTTATAGTAATATATATATTAGTATGTTATAGTATATATATATAGTAGTATATATATAGTAGTAGTTATAGTATATATATATATATATATATATATATAGTAGTGTTATAGTATATATATATATAGTAGTGTTATAGTATATATATATAGTAGTGTTATAGTATATATATATATATATATAGTAGTGTTATAGTATATATATATATATAGTAGTGTTATAGTTTATATATATATAATAGTAGTGTTATAGTATATATAATATTAGTATGTTATAATATATATTATAGTAGTATTTATAGTATATATATATAGTGTTATATATATATATATTATTATAGTAGTGTTATAGTATATATATATGAGTATGTTATATATGTATATATATATTAGTGTTATAGTATATATATATGTATGTATATAGTATATTATATATATAGTAGTGTTATAGTATATATATATAGTAGTTGTATAGTATATATATATATAGTATTGTTATAGTATATATATATATATTATTAGTGTTTAAGTATATATATGTAGTAGTTATGTATATATATTAGTATGTTTATAGTAATATAGTATGTATATATATATATAGTATATATATATGTGTGTTATAGTATATATATATAGAGTAGTGTATATATATATATATAGTAGTGTTATAGTATATATATATAGTAGTGTTATAGTATATATATATATAGTAGTGTTATAGTATATATATATATAGTAGTGTTATAGTATATATATATAGTAGTGTTATAGTATATATATATAGTAGTGTTATAGTATATATATATATAGTAGTGTTATAGTATATATATATAGTAGTGTTATAGTATATATATATAGTAGTGTTATAGTATATATATATAGTATGTTTATAGTATATATATATAGTAGTAGTTATAGTATATATATATAATAGTATGAGTTATAGTATATATATAATAGTAGTGTTATAGTATATATATAAGTAGTGTTATAGTGTATTATAGTATGTTATAGTATATATATATATAGTAGTGTTATATGTATATATATATAGTTGTTATAGTTATATATATAGTAGTTGTTATAGTATTATATATAGTAGTGTTATAGTATATATATATAGTAGTGTTATGTAATATATTATAGTATTTTATAGTATATATATATATAGTAGTGTTATAGTATATATAATAGTAGTGTTAGTATATATATAGTAGTGTAGTAATATTATATATATATAGTAGTGTTATAGTATATTATAGTAGTGTTATAGTATATAGATATATAGTAGTGTATAGTATTATATAGTAGTGTTATAGTATATATAATATAAGTAGTGTTATAGTATATATATATAGTGTTTATTTTTTGAATAAATATATAGTATGTTTAGATAGTATAGTAGTTTATATATATATAAGTATATAATATAGTGTTATAGTATATATATTATAGTAGTGTTATAGTATATATATATATAGTAGTGTTTATAGTATTATATATAGTAGTGTTATAGTATAATATATAGTATATTAGTGTTTATAGTTTATATTAGTAGTGTTATAGTATATATATATATTAAGTATTGTTATAGTATATATATATATGTAGTGTTATAGTATTATTATATTATGTAGTGTTATAGTATATATATAGTAGTGTTATAGTATATATATATAGTAGTGTTATAGTATATATATATAGTAGTGTTATAATATATATATATATAGTAGTGTTATAGTATATATATATATATAGTAGTGTATAGAGTATATATATATTATAGTAGTGTTAGTATATATATATAGTAGTAGGTATAGTAATATATATTAGTATATGTTATAGTATATATATATAGTAGTGTTATAGTGTATATATATAGTAGTGTTATAGTATATATATATAGTAGTGTTATAGTATATATATATAGTAATAGTTTATAGTATATATATATATATAGTAGTGTTATAGTGTGTATTATATAGTAGTGTTATAGTATAATATATATATATATGTAGTGTTATTAGTATATATATATATAGTAGTGTTATAGTTAATATATATAGTAGTGTTATAGTATATATATATGTAGTGTTATAGTATATATTTAAGATAGTTATGTATATGATTATATAGTATGTTATAGTATATATATATAGTAGTGTTATAGTATATATTATATATAGTGTTATAGTATTATATTATATGTAGTGTTATAGTATATATATATATAGTAGTGTTAGTAGTATATATATATAGTAGTGTTAATAGTATATATATAGTAGTAGTGTTATAGTATATATATATAGTAGTGTTAATAGTATATATATATAAGTGTGTTATAGTGTATATTTAGATTTATGTAGTGTTATAGTATATATATTATATTAGGTTATAGTATATATATATATATATAGTAGTGTTATATGTAATATATATATAGTGTTATAGTATATATATTATGTAGTTATAGATATATTATATAGTAGTGTTATAGTATATTTATAGTATGTTTATAGTTATATATTATATTGTAGTTTATGAGTATATATATATATATATATAGTAGTGTTATAGTATATATATATAGTAGTGTTATAGTATATATATATAGTAGTGTTATAGTATATATATTTATAGTAGTGTTATAGTATATATATATATAGTAGTGTTATAGTATATATATATAGTAGTGTTATAGTATATATATATAGTAGTGTTATAGTATATATATATATAGTAGTGTTATAGTATATAAGTAGGAAAGGCCCAGTCCACTACTTTCGTGAAAAAAAAGTTATTTTTAAATTCTTATTTTTCAGAGCACACTCAGTACCCCAACTATGTGGAGAGAGTCACACGTTAGATGAAATGTACCTTAAGCCTATATGAATGAATACCTTAAGCCTATATGAATGAATACCTTAAGCCTATATGAATGAATACCTTAAGCCTATATGAATGAATACCTTAAGCCTATATGAATGAATACCTTAAGCCTATATGAATGAATACCTTAAGCCTATATGAATGAATACCTTAAGCCTATATGAATGAATACCTTAAGCCTATATGAATGAATACCTTAAGCCTATATGAATGAATACCTTAAGCCTATATATATTTACTAGTTTTCTGTAAGCTGTAAGTAGTGAGGCATGCATAACTGTCCTCTCCAAGTTTAGCCTGAAAGGATTTGAGAAATGTGATTGGTTGACGATATGACCTATGACACTGGCCATACGTCTCATCTTGCGTTGTGCAGAATATCAGATCTGTGTTCAGCTTCACCGTTACCATGACGATATAAACTCAGCAACAACAAAAAATAAAAACGTCCTCTCGCTGTCAACTGCCTTTATTTTTCAACAAACTTAACATGTGTAAAATATTTGTATGAGCATAAACAAGATTCAACAACTGAGACATAAACTGAACAAGTTCCACAGACATGTGACTAACAGAAATGGAATAATGTGTCCCTGAACAAAGGTGGGGTTCAAAATCAAAAGTAACAGTCAGTATCTGATGTGGCCACCAGCTGCATTAAGTACTGCAGTGCAGCTCCTCCTCATGGACGGCACCAGATCTACCAGTTCTTGCTGTGAGATGTTACCCCACTCTTCCATCAAGGCACCTGCAAGTACTGAGAACTTCCCAGACCATGTGTGTTAATTATTAATTGTAGAAGAGTAAGATGGGTTAACTCTATATGTACTCTGGGTCATTAGACACCATTAGACATACACCTGTCTGGGGGGGTTGGACACGACTGGTTATTCCTGTAACTGTGTTATGGCCTGATATGTTCTGTTGCTATTACATGTCATCCTGCTAACTCCTCTGATAGGGACACCCCATGTTCTGAGGTGTAACTCTCAGTTATTCCTGTAACTGTGTTATGGCCTGATATGTACCGTTGCTATTCCATGTCATCCTGCTAACTCCTCTGATAGGGACACCCCATGTTCTGAGGTGTAACTCTCAGTTATTCCTGTAACTGTGTTATGGCCTGATATGTACCGTTGCTATTCCATGTCATCCTGCTAACTCCTCTGATAGGGACACCCCATGTTCTGAGGTGTAACTCTCAGTTATTCCTGTAACTGTGTTATGGCCTGATATGTTCTGTTGCTATTACATGTCATCCTGCTAACTCCTCTGATAGGGACACCCCATGTTCTGAGGTGTAACTCTCAGTTATTCCTGTAACTGTGTTATGGCCTGATATGTACCGTTGCTATTCCATGTCATCCTGCTAACTCCTCTGATAGGGACACCCCATGTTCTGAGGTGTAACTCTCAGTTATTCCTGTAACTGTGTTATGGCCTGATATGTTCTGTTGCTATACATGTCATCCTGCTAACTCCTCTGATAGGGACACCCCATGTTCTGAGGTGTAACTCTGTTATTCCTGTAACTGTGTTATGGCCTGATATGTTCTGTTGCTATACATGTCATCCTGCTAACTCCTCTGATAGGGACACCCCATGTTCTGAGGTGTAACTCTGTTATTCCTGTAACTGTGTTATGGCCTGATATGTCCTGTTGCTATGGTACTGTTCAATGACAACACGCTCAGTCCGATGATGCTGTGACACACCGCCCCAGACCCTCCACCTCGATCCCGCTCCAGAATACAGGCCTCGGTGTAACGCTCATTCCTTCGACGATAAACGCGAATCTGACCATCATTACTGGTGAGACAAAACCGCGACTCATCAGTGAAGACTTTTTGCCAGTCCTGTCTGGTCCAGCGACGGTGTGTTTGTGCCCATAGTTGACGTTGTTGCCGGTGATGTCTGGTGAGGACCTGCCTTACAACAGGCCTACAAGCCCTCAGTCCAGCCTCTCTCAGCCTGTTACGGACAGTCTGAGCACTGATGGAAAGATTGTGCGTTCCTGGTGTAACTCGGGCAGTTGTTGTTGCCATCCTGTACCTGTCCCGTAGGTGTGATGTTCGGATGTACCGATCCTGTGCAGGTGTTGTTACACGTGGTCTGCCACTGCGAGGACGATCAGCTGTCCGTCCTGTCTCCCTGTAACGCTGTCTTAGGCGTCTCACAGTACGGACGTTGCAATGTATTGCCCTGGCCACATCTGCAGTCCTCATGCCTCCTTGCAGCATGCCTAAGGCCCGTTCACGCAGATGAGCAGGGACCCTGGCCACATCTGCAGTCCTCATGCCTCCTTGCAGCATACCTAAGGCCCGTTCACGCAGATGAGCAGGGACCCTGGCCACACCTGCAGTCCTCATGCCTCCTTGCAGCATGCCTAAGGCCCGTTCACGCAGATGAGCAGGGACCCTGGCCACACCTGCAGTCCTCATGCCTCCTTGCAGCATACCTAAGGCCCGTTCACGCAGATGAGCAGGGACCCTGGGCAATGAAGAACTGTGAAGTTATTTGGATTTTTTTTAAACGAATTATCTTTTGAAAGACAGGGTCCTGAAAAAGGGACGTTTGTATTTTTCCCCCCAGAGTATATATTAATATATTTATTCTAATAAGTGTGACTACAAGAGACTGGTTGAGATGCCTGAAAATACGGGACAAATCAGCCCCCCCCCCCCCCTAAAGGTTAGACCTAAGGTTTGGTTTAGGTTTAAAATAAAAGTCTCTAAAACATCTTTCTATCGTTGGATTGGAACAGGCAGCCTTGGGCAGCCGCGGCCGTACATCACCAGCCAGTTATGAACACACAACACCCTCCCCTCCATTTTCCTGCTCGGTCTCTGACAGTCATGTGCTGTCAGCCAATAGGACGCCTCTGTTCGGCTTGAACTCAGCCAATCAGAACTGTCTCTGCTGACACACCCACAGAGAAGCTTGCTGGAAGGCATGCTGTGTGAGAGAGAGAGACACAGAGGAGAGCGGAGGGGTGAGAGAGACTGAGCTGCACTTCCTAACCTCCTGACAAATGTATGACCGTATTAGAGACACATATTTTACCTCAGATTACACAGATCCACAAAGAATTAGAAAACAAACCCAATTTTGATAAACTCCCATATCTACTGGGTGAAATACCACAGTGTGCCATCACAGCACCAAGATGTGTGACCTGTTGCCACAAGAAAAGGGCAACCAGTGAAGAACAAACACCATTGTAAATACAACCCATATTCATGTTTATTTATTTTCCCTTTTGTACTTTATCTATTTACACATCGTTACAACACTGTATATATACATAATATGATATTTAAAATGTCTTTATTCTTTTGGAACGTCTGTGAGTGTAATGTTTACTGTTCATTTTTATTGTTTATTTCACTTTTGTTTATTATCTACTTCACTTGCTTTGGCAATGTTAACATATGTTTCCCATGACAACAAAGACCCTTGAATTGACAGAGGAGAGGAGAGGAGGGGAGAGAGAGACAGAGAGGAGAGCTGAGAGAGAGGAGGGGTGAGAGAGACAGAGAGGAGAGAGAGACACAGAGAGGAGAGAGAGGGGAGAGAGAGACAGAGGAGAGAGAGGAGGGGAGAGAGAGACAGAGAGGAGAGAGAGGAGGGGTGAGAGAGACAGAGAGGAGAGAGAGGAGGGGAGAGAGAAATTGAAAGGTGTGTGAGTGAGCAAGGAGGGGGTGTGTCAGAATATGCATGGTATTTCTGAGAGAAAAACAGGGGGTGCGTGAGTGAGGAAAAGATAGCGAGGGGGGGGTGTGTGTGTGTGTGTGTGTGTGTGTGTGTGTGGTGGGGAGTAACTCTGGTATACGTCAGCTCTCAGGGCGACATGAAGCTGAGGTTGGTGTACACACACAGCGGAGGAGGGAGAGTAGTGTGTGTGTGTGTGTGAGCGTTCAGCACGGAGACCCTGAGAGGAAGCCGCTCCTCCATTTTAAAAACAGGACCCAGCTTCATTACTGACACAAAATGGAGTCCAGCCGAACACAGTTTCTCCTTCTGGAGGGCGTTTCCCGGTAACTGGGCCGCTGCTCGGGGACAGGCCAGGACATTGCTCAGCACTGCACAGCACTTGAGGACAAATTACATTAAAAAAAAGTACTTGAAATACAATAGGATTGATCGGCTACAGATCTAGTAGGTCTGATAAGACAGGAGACGACAATCGATAGATTTATCTCTTTATTGATCAACTATAAAATATTGATCTACTTAAATGGATATCGGGAGAAACACTGATTAAGTCGATTGCTTCAGTAAAAAAAGAAACAAACCCTTTTCCCTCTTCCTCCCCCACCTCCTCCTCCTCCACAATGTATTTCTACAACATTAAAGGGGCAGAAAGTATATTCTGATCTCCCCCCTCGGCTCAAGGACATTTACAAAACATTAACGTCTAGAATTTTCTAAATAATAATATTCCCCCCACCCCACACATCAGGACTGTAAGAACAGATCACATACTGAACACATCAGAGGAAGAACCAGCCTCTCTCTCTGTCTCTCTCTCTCTCTCTGTCTCTATTTCTCTCTCTCTCTGTCTCTCTCTCTCTCTGTCTCTCAAAGGCGGATGCGCATGGGGTGTGTCGGGGGGGGGGGGGGGCAGATAGATGGGGAACAGGGGCAATAAGAGTGTTTTCACTCCAGAGAAACACTGATAATATCTCCAACACCATGTCATCAGAACCCTGTTAACACCAGCAGGTAATAAGGTCGTGGGGGAGTAGGCGGGTCCAGACAGGACAGGCACCAATCAGAGTACAGGTCTCTCTCTCTCTCTCTCTCTCTCTCTCTCTCTCTCTCTCTCTCTCTCTCTCTCTCTCTCTCTCTCTCTCTCTCTCTCTCTCTCTCTCTCTCTCTCTCTCTCTCTCTCTCTCTCTCTCTCTCTCTCTCTCTCTCTCTCTCTCTCTCTCTCTCTCTCTCTCTCTCTCTCTCTCTCTCTCTCTCTCTCTCTCTCTCTCTCTCTCATAATGTTATGTTAGTGTAATATGTCTGGGTCAGATAGACAGACCTCCTCTCATCAAAAACAAACTGTGACATACAGCTACGGTCCAGTGAGGATGATATCTTCCCTGGTAAATAAAATCACTTCCTGTCTTTTATATATATATATCTATGAGTGTTAGAATTATTGTTTGTATTTACAGGTAGAAGTCTGTGTGTGTGTGTGTGTGTGTGTGTGTGAGCTTATAAAGAAGATCCAAGCGTTTGTAAATACGGGCTGTAGTCTCTCTCTTCGTTCGTCGGATCAAACGTTACGAGTTGACAGGATCGACCTCGGCGTTTGGTCGGGGACAAGGTCAAGGGGTCGTTAGCGTGTCGTGCCATCAGATGACGGGGACTCCGTCCGTGTTATAGATCATGCCAGTGGTGGGTTCGTATGTCCCGGCCAGGTAGTACAGGTCTTGGCTGTCGGCGTAGCGACGCGTCAGAGTCATGGTTTCGTACTCTGACACGCCGACCACCAGACACTTGTGACTGACCGTCTGGACATCGTTCTCGTCGCTGTGGGACGACTGGTACAGAGCCCGCTGCAGGGACACACACACGTTAACAACAAATACACACGTTAACAACAAATACACACGTTAACACACAATTAAGGAAAATAACTGGGTGTGTGGCCGTAAAGTAAGTGTGGTGTGGTAGGGTGTGTGTGGGGGTGTGGTAGGGTGTGTGTGGTTTGGGTGGTGTGGTATGGTGTGTGTGGTTTGGGTGGTGTGGTAGGGTGTGTGTGGTGGGCTGGTAGGGTGTGTGTGGTTTGGGTGGTGTGGTAGGGTGTGTGTGGGGGTGTGGTGTGTGGGTTGGTAGGGTGTGTGTGGTTTGGGTGTGTGTGGTAGGGTGTGTGTGGTGGGCTGGTAGAGTGTGTGGTGGGCTGGTAGGGTGTGTGTGGTTTGGGTGGTGTGGTAGGGTGTGTGTGGGGGTGTGGTGTGTGGGTTGGTAGGGTGTGTGTGGTTTGGGTGTGTGTGGTAGGGTGTGTGTGGTGGGCTGGTAGGGTGTGTGTGGTTTGGGTGGTGTGGTAGGGTGTGTGTGGTGGGCTGGTAGGGTGTGTGTGGTTTGGGTGGTGTGGTAGGGTGTGTGTGGTGGGCTGGTAGGGTGTGTGTGGTTTGGGTGGTGTGGTAGGGTGTGTGTGGTAGGGTGTGTGTGGTTTGGGTGGTGTGGTAGGGTGTGTGTGGTGGGCTGGTAGGGTGTGTGTGGTTTGGGTGGTGTGGTAGGGTGTGTGTGGTGGGCTGGTAGGGTGTGTGTGGTTTGGGTGGTGTGGTAGGGTGTGTGTGGTGGGCTGGTAGGGTGTGTGTGGTTTGGGTGGTGTGGTAGGGTGTGTGTGGTGGGCTGGTAGGGTGTGTGTGGTTTGGGTGGTGTGGTAGGGTGTGTGTGGTGGGCTGGTAGGGTGTGTGTGGTTTGGGTGGTGTGGTAGGGTGTGTGTGGTGGGCTGGTAGGGTGTGTGTGGTTTGGGTGGTGTGGTAGGGTGTGTGTGGTGGGCTGGAGGGTGTGTTTGGTTTGGGTGGTGTGACAGGGTGTGTGGTGGTGTGTGGTAGGGTGTGTGGTGTGTGGTAGGGTGTGTGTGGTTTGGGGTAGGGTGTGTGTGGCAGGGTGTGTGGTGGGTTGGTAGGGTGTGTGGTGTGGTAGGGTGTGTGGTGTGGTAGGGTGTGTGGTGGTGTGGTAGGGTGTGTGGTGGGTTGGTAGGGTGTGTGGTGGTGTGGTAGGGTGTGTGGTGGTGTGGTAGGGTGTGTGGTGGGTTGGTAGGGTGTGTGGTGGGTTGGTAGGGTGTGTGGTGGGTTGGTAGGGTGTGTGGTGGTGTGGTAGGGTGTGTGTGGTGGGGTGGTAGGGTGTGTGTGGCAGGGTGTGTGGTGGGTTGGTAGGGTGTGTGGTAGGGTGTGTGGTGGGTTGGTAGGGTGTGTGGTGGGTTGGTAGGGTGTGTGTGGCAGGGTGTGTGGTGGGTTGCTAGGGTGTGTGGTGGTGTGGTAGGGTGTGTGGTGGGTTGGTAGGGTGTGTGGTGGGTTGGTAGGGTGTGTGGTAGGGTGTGTGTGGTGGGGTGGTAGGGTGTGTGTGGCAGGGTGTGTGGTGGGTTGGTAGGGTGTGTGGTGGTGTGGTAGGGTGTGTGGTGGGTTGGTAGGGTTTGTGGTGGGTTGGTAGGGTGTGTGGTGGTGTGGTAGGGTGTGTGTGTGGTGGGGTGGTAGAGTGTGTGGTGGGTTGGTAGGGTGTGTGGTGGGTTGGTAGGGTGTGTGGTGGGGTGTGTGGTGGTGTGGTAGGGTGTGTGGCAGGGTGTGTGGTGGGTTGGTAGGGTGTGTGGTGGGTTGGTAGGGTGTGTGGTGGGTTGGTAGGGTGTGTGGTGGTGTGGTAGGGTGTGTGGTGGGGTGTGTGGTGGTGTGGTAGGGTGTGTGGTGGGTTGGTAGGGTGTGTGGTGGGTTGGTAGGGTGTGTGGTGGTGTGGTAGGGTGTGTGGTGGTGTGGTAGGGTGTGTGGTGGGTTGGTAGGGTGTGTGGTGGGTTGGTAGGGTGTGTGGTGGGTTGGTAGGGTGTGTGGTGGTGTGGTAGGGTGTGTGGTGGTGTGGTAGTGTGTGTGGTGGGTTGGTAGGGTGTGTGGTGGTGTGGTAGGGTGTGTGGTGGTGTGGTAGTGTGTGTGGTGGGTTGGTAGGGTGTGTGTGGCAGGGTGTGTGGTGGGTTGGTAGTGTGTGTGGTGGGTTGGTAGGGTGTGTGGTGGTGTGGTAGGGTGTGTGGTGGGTTGGTAGTGTGTGTGGTGGGTTGGTAGGGTGTGTGGTGGTGTGGTAGGGTGTGTGGTGGTGTGGTAGTGTGTGTGGTGGTTGGTAGGGTGTGTGTGGCAGGGTGTGTGGTGGGTTGGTAGGGTGTGTGGTGGTGTGGTAGGGTGTGTGGTGGGTTGGTAGGGTGTGTGGTGGGTTGGTAGGGTGTGTGGTGGGTTGGTAGGGTGTGTGGTGGTGTGGTAGGGTGTGTGTGGTGGGGTGGTAGGGTGTGTGTGGCAGGGTGTGTGGTGGGTTGGTAGGGTGTGTGGTGGTGTGGTAGGGTGTGTGTGGTGGGTTGGTAGGGTGTGTGGTGGTGTGGTAGGGTGTGTGGTGGGTTGGTAGGGTGTGTGGTGGGTTGGTAGGGTGTGTGGTGGGTTGGTTAGGGTGTGTGGTGGGTTGGTAGGGTGTGTGGTGGGGTGTGTGGTGGTGTGGTAGGGTGTGTGGCAGGGTGTGTGGTGGGTTGGTAGGGTGTGTGGTGGGTTGGTAGGGTGTGTGGTGGGTTGGTAGGGTGTGTGGTGGTGTGGTAGGGTGTGTGGTGGGGTGTGTGGTGGTGTGGTAGGGTGTGTGGTGGGTTGGTAGAGTGTGTGGTGGGTTGGTAGGGTGTGTGGTGGGTTGGTAGGGTGTGTGGTGGTGTGGTAGGGTGTGTGTGGTGGGGTGGTAGGGTGTGTGTGGCAGGGTGTGTGGTGGGTTGGTAGGGTGTGTGGTGGGTTGTAGGGTGTGTGGTGGTGTGGTAGGGTGTGTGTGGTGGGGTGTGTGGTGGGTTGGTAGGGTGTGTGGTGTGTTAGGGTATGTGGTGGGTTGGTAGGGTGTGTGGTGGGTTGGTAGGGTGTGTGGTGGGTTGGTAGGGTGTGTGGTGGTGTGGTAGGGTGTGTGGTGGGTTGGTAGGGTGTGTGGTGGGTTGGTAGGGTGTGTGGTGGTGGGTTGGTAGGGTGTGTGGTGGGTTGGTAGGGTGTGTGGTGGGTTGGTTAGGGTGTGTCTGGTGGGTTGGTAGGGTGTGTGTGGTGGGTTGGTAGGGTGTGTGGTGGTGTGGTAGGGTGTGTGGTGGTGTGGTAGGGTGTGTGGTGGGTTGGTAGGGTGTGTGGTGGGTTGGTTAGGGTGTGTCTGGTGGGTTGGTAGGGTGTGTGGTAGGGTGTGTGGTGGTGTGGTAGGGTGTGTGTGGTGGGTTGGTAGGGTGTGTGGTGGTGTGGTAGGGTGTGTGGTGGTGTGGTAGGGTGTGTGTGGTGGGTTGGTAGGGTGTGTGTGGTGGGTTGGTAGGGTGTGTGGTGGTGTGGTGGGGTTTGTGGTGGTGTGGTAGGGTGTGTGGTGGTGTGGTAGGGTGTGTGGTGGGTTGGTAGGGTGTGTGGTGGGTTGGTAGGGTGTGTGTGGTGTGGTGTGTGGTGTGGGTGGTAGGGTGTGTGGTGGGTTGGTAGGGTGTGTGGTGGGTTGGTAGGGTGTGTGGTGGTGTGGTAGGGTGTGTGGTGGGTTGGCAGGGTGTGTGGTGGGTTGGTAGGGTGTGTGGTGGTGTGGTAGGGTGTGTGGTGGTGTGGTAGGGTGTTTGGGGTTGTGGTGTGGTAGGGTGTAGGGTGGTGTGGTAGGGTGTAGGGTGGTGTGGTAGGGTGTAGGGTGGTGTGGTAGGGTGTAGGGTGGTGTGGTAGGGTGTGGGGTTGGTAGGGTGTGTGGTGGTATGGTAGGGTGTGTGGTGGGTTGGTAGGGTGTGTGGTGGGTTGGCAGGGTGTGTGGTGGGTTGGCAGGGTGTGTGGTGGGTTGGGTGTGTGGTGGGCTGGTAGGGTGTGTGGTGGGTTGGTAGGGTGTGTGGTAGGGTGTGTGGTGGGTTGGTAGGGTGTGTGGTGGGTTGGTAGGGTGTGTGGTAGGTTGGTAGGGTATGTGGTGGGTTGGTAGGGTGTGTGGTGGGTTGGTAGGGTGTGTGGTGGGTTGGTAGGGTGTGTGGTGGGTTGGTAGGGTGTGTGGTGGTGTGGTAGGGTGTGTGGTGGGGTGTGGTGGTGTGGTAGGGTGTGTGGTGGGTTGGTAGGGTGTGTGGTGGGTTGGTAGGGTGTGTGGTGGGTTGGTAGGGTGTGTGGTGGGTTGGTAGGGTGTGTGGTGGTGTGGTAGGGTGTGTGGTGGTGTGGTAGGGTGTGTGGTGGTGTGGTAGGGTGTGTGGTGGGTTGGTAGGGTGTGTGGTGGGTTGGTAGGGTGTGTGGTGGGTTGGTAGGGTGTGTGGTGGTGTGGTAGGGTGTGTGGTGGTGTGGTAGTGTGTGTGGTGGGTTGGTAGGGTGTGTGGTGGGTTGGTAGGGTGTGTGGTGGTGTGGTAGGGTGTGTGGTGGTGTGGTAGTGTGTGTGGTGGGTTGGTAGGGTGTGTGTGGCAGGGTGTGTGGTGGGTTGGTAGGGTGTGTGGTGGTGTGGTAGGGTGTGTGGTGGGTTGGTAGGGTGTGTGGTGGGTTGGTAGGGTGTGTGGTGGGTTGGTAGGGTGTGTGGTGGTGTGGTAGGGTGTGTGTGGTGGGGTGGGGTGGTAGGGTGTCAGTGGCAGGGTGTGTGGTGGGTTGGTAGGGTGTGTGGTGGGTTGGTAGGGTGTGTGGTGGTGTGGTAGGGTGTGTGTGGTGGGGTGTGTGGTGGGTTGGTAGGGTGTGTGGTGTGTTAGGGTATGTGGTGGGTTGGTAGGGTGTGTGGTGGGTTGGTAGGGTGTGTGGTGGGTTGGTAGGGTGTGTGGTGGTGTGGTAGGGTGTGTTGTGGGTTGGTAGGGTGTGTGGTGGGTTGGTAGGGTGTGTGGTGGGGTGTGTGGTGGTGTGGTAGGGTGTGTGGCAGGGTGTGTGGTGGGTTGGTAGGGTGTGTGGTGGGTTGGTAGGGTGTGTGGTGGGTTGGTAGGGTGTGTGGTGGTGTGGTAGGGTGTGTGGTGGGGTGTGTGGTGGTGTGGTAGGGTGTGTGGTGGGTTGGTAGGGTGTGTGGTGGGTTGGTAGGGTGTGTGGTCGGTTGGTAGGGTGTGTGGTGGTGTGGTAGGGTGTGTGTGGTGGGGTGGGGTGGTAGGGTGTGTGTGGTAGGGTGTGTGGTGGGTTGGTAGGGTGTGTGGTGGGTTGGTAGGGTGTGTGGTGGGTTGGTAGGGTGTGTGGTGTGTTAGGGTATGTGGTGGGTTGGTAGAGTGTGTGGTGGGTTGGTAGGGTGTGTGTGGTGGGGTGTGTGGTGGGTTGGTAGGGTGTGTGGTGTGTTAGGGTATGTGGTGGGTTGGTAGAGTGTGTGGTGGGTTGGTAGGGTGTGTGGTGGTGTGGTAGGGTGTGTGGTGGTGGGTTGGTAGGGTGTGTGGTGGGTTGGTTAGGGTGTGTCTGGTGGGTTGGTAGGGTGTGTGGTGGGTTGGTAGGGTGTGTGGTGGTGGGTTGGTAGGGTGTGTGGTGGGTTGGTTAGGGTGTGTCTGGTGGGTTGGTAGGGTGTGTGGTGGTGTGGTAGGGTGTGTGTGGTGGGTTGGTAGGGTGTGTGGTGGTGTGGTAGGGTGTGTGGTAGGTTGGTAGGGTGTGTGTGGTGGGTTGGTAGGGTGTGTGTGGTGGGTTGGTAGGGTGTGTGGTGGTGTGGTGGGGTTTGTGGTGGTGTGGTAGGGTGTGTGGTGGGTTGGTAGGGTGTGTGGTGGGTTGGTAGGGTGTGTGTGGTGTGGTGTGTGGTGTGGGTGGTAGGGTGTGTGGTGGGTTGGTAGGGTGTGTGGTGGGTTGGTAGGGTGTGTGGTGGTGTGGTAGGGTGTGTGGTGGGTTGGTAGGGTGTGTGGTGGTGTGGTAGGGTGTGTGGTGGGTTGGTAGGGTGTGTGGTGGTGTGGTAGGGTGTGTGGTGGTGTGGTAGGGTGTGTGGTGGGTTGGTAGGGTGTGTGGTGGTGTGTGGTAGGTTGGTAGGGTGTGTGGTGGTGTGGTAGGGTGTGTGGTGGTGTGGTAGGGTGTGTGGTGGGGTGTGTGGTGTGGTAGGGTGTGTGGTGGTGTGGTAGGGTGTGTGGTGGGTTGGTAGGGTGTGTGGTGGTATGGTAGGGTGTGTGGTGGGTTGGTAGGGTGTGTGGTGGGTTGGCAGGGTGTGTGGTGGGTTGGTAGGGTGTGTGGTGGGTTGGGTGTGTGGTGGGCTGGTAGGGTGTGTGGTGGGTTGGTAGGGTGTGTGGTAGGGTGTGTGGTGGGTTGGTAGGGTGTGTGGTAGGTTGGTAGGGTGTGTGGTGGGTTGGTAGGGTGTGTGGTGGGTTGGTAGGGTGTGTGGTGGGTTGGTAGGGTGTGTGGTGGGTTGGCAGGGTGTGTGGTGATGTGGTAGGGTGTGTGGTGGGTTGGTAGGGTGTGTGTGGTAGGTTGGTAGGGTGTGTGAGGTGTGGTGTGGGTGGTAGGGTGTGTGTGGCAGGGTGTGTGGTGGGTTGGTAGGGTGTGTGGGGTTTGGTAGGGTGTGTGTGGTGTAGTAGGGTGTGTGGGGTGTAGTAGGGTGTGTGTGGTGTGGGGTAGGGTGTGTCTGGTATGGTAGGGTGTGTGTGGTGTGGTAGGGTGTGTGTGGTAGGGTGTATGTGGTGTGGGGTGGTAGGTGTGTGTGGTAGGGTGTATGTGGTGTGGGGTGGTAGGTGTGTGTGGTTTGGGGTAGGGTGTGTGTGCTTTGGTAGGGTGTGTGCGGGGGTGTGGTGTGTGGTAGGGTGTGTGTGGGGGTGTGGTGTGTGGTAGGGTGTGGTAGGGTGTGTGGTATGTGTGGTGGTGTGTGGTAGGGTGTGTGTGGTGGTGTGTGTGGGGGGTGTGTGGTAGGGTGTGTGTTTGGGGGTGTGGTAGGGTGTGTGTGGGGGTTGTGTGGTCTCACCTCCATGAAGTCTTTCCTCTGGTTGGAGGAGAGCAGAGATGAAGGAAGAGACTGACCAGACATCTGATCCCAGTTCTAGGAGAGAGATTGGGGGAGAGATGGGGAGGGAGAAAGAGATGGGGGGGTGAGACAGAGAGAGGAGAGAAAGAGAGGACAGAGGGAGGAGAGGACAGAGAGGGGGGAGAGATGGGGAGGGAGAGAGAGGGGAAGGGAGTGAGAGATGGGGAGGGAGAGAGGGAGAGAGAGAGAGATGGGGAGGGAGAGAGAGAGAGATGGGGAGGGAGAGAGAGAGAAAGAGAGATGGGGAGGGAGAGAGAGAGAGATGGGGAGGGAGAGAGAGAGAGATGGGGAGGGAGAGAGAGATGGGGAGGGAGAGAGAGATGGGGAGGGAGAGAGAGATGGGGAGGGAGAGAGAGAGAGATGGGGAAGGAGAGAGAGAGAGATGGGGAAGGAGAGAGAGAGTGATGGGGAAGGAGAGAGAGAGTGATGGGGAAGGAGAGAGAGAGATGGGGAAGAAGAGAGAGAGAGATGGGGAAGAAGAGAGAGAGAGAGATGGGGAAGGAGAGAGAGAGAGAGATGGGGAAGGAGAGAGAGAGAGATGGGGAAGGAGAGAGAGAGAGATGGGGAAGGAGAGAGAGATGGGGAAGGAGAGAGAGATGGGGAAGGAGAGAGAGAGATGGGGAGGGAGAAAGACATTCAGAAACCCAAATAATATCCAGAGCTCTTCAACTTCCATAGAGCCCCTTACCCCACTATACAGTAATATACAGTATACAGTAATATACACCTTACCCCACTATACAGTAATATATACCTTACCCCACTATACAGTAATATACACCTTACCCCACTATACAGTAATATACACCTTACCCCACTATACAGTAATATACACCTTACCCCACTATACAGTAATATACACCTTACCCCACTATACAGTAATATACACCTTACCCCACTATACAGTAATATACACCTTACCCCACTATACAGTAATATACACCTTACCCCACTATACAGTAATATATACCTTACCCCACTATACAGTAACATACACCTTACCCCACTATACAGTAACATACACCTTACCCCACTATACAGTAACATACACCTTACCCCACTATACAGTAATATACACCTTACCCCACTATACAGTAATATACACCTTACCCCACTATACAGTGATATATACACCTTACCCCACTATACAGTAATATATACCTTACCAGGGTTGGTCTCCTCCGGGTGATAAAACCAGTTAACCTCTGACCCCTACCTTCTTGTGGTGTAGTTTCTTGCCAGGGTTGGTCTCCTCCGGGTGATAAAACCAGTTAACTCTGACCTCTGACCCCTACCTTCTTGTCGTGTAGTTTCTTGCCAGGGTTGGTCTCCTCCGGGTGATAAAACCAGTTAACCTCTGACCCCTACCTACTTGTCGTGTAGTTTCTTGCCAGGGTTGGTCTCCTCCGGGTGATAAAACCAGTTAACTCTGACCTCTGACCCCTACCTTCTTGTCGTGTAGTTTCTTGCCAGGGTTGGTCTCCTTTCGATGTTATAACCAGTTAACTCTGACCTCTGACCCCTACCTTCTTGTCGTGTAGTTTCTTGCCAGGGTTGGTCTCCTCCGGGTGATAAAACCAGTTAACTCTGACCTCTGACCCCTACCTTCTTGTCGTGTAGTTTCTTGCCAGGGTTGGTCTCCTCCGGGTGATAAAACCAGTTAACTCTGATCCCTACCTTCTTGTCGTGTAGTTTCTTGCCAGGGTTGGTCTCCTTTCGATGGTATAACCAGTTAACTCTGACCTCTGACCCCTACCTTCTTGTCGTGTAGTTTCTTGCCAGGGTTGGTCTCCTCCGGGTGATAAAACCAGTTAACTCTGACCACCATGTTGGATCCCCAGCTCTCCCACATGCTCTGGATCTTCCCGATGAAGGGCAGGTTAGGTCGACCGGCTGAAAGGAACACGGCGCAGTCCCCGATACCAATCATCTCTCTGCCTCGCACGATGGCCTTGTAGAACAGCTTCTTAGCCTTCCCTTTCATACCACGTCTCTGGAGACAGACAGACAGGCAGAGAGACAGACAGACAGAAAGACAGGCAGACCGTCAGACAGACAGGCAGACAGTCATAAAGATAAGCAGACAGACAGGCAGGCAGACAGACAAAAAGACAGAGACAGTCAGTCAGGCAGAAAGACAGACAGACAGTCAGTCAGTCAGAAAGACAGTCAGTCAGAAAGACAGGCAGACAGGCAGACCGACAGGCAGACCGTCAGACAGACAGGCAGACAGTCATAAAGATAAGCAGACAGACAGGCAGGCAGACAGACAAAAAGACAGACAGACAGTCAGTCAGGCAGAAAGACAGACAGTCAGGCAGAAAGACAGTCAGACAGACAATCGGGCAGAAAGACAGACAGTCAGAAAGACAGACAGGCAGAAAGACAGTCAGACAGACAATCGGGCAGAAAGACAGACAGTCAGAAAGACAGGCAGAAAGATAAGCAGACAGACATGCAGGCAGACAGACAAAAAGACAGACAGACAGTCAGTCAGAAAGACAGACAGGCAGAAAGAAGACAGTCAGACAGACAGGCAAGAAAGACAGACAGTCAAAGACAGACAGTCAGAAAGACAGTCAGACAGACAAGAAAGACAGTCAGACAGGCACGAAAGACACAGGCAAAGACAGACAGTCAGGCAGAAAGATAGGCAAGAAAGACAGACAGACAGTCAAAGACAGACAGTCAGGCAGAAAGATAGATAGACAGACAGACAGACAGTCAGGCAAGAAAGACACAGACAGACAGACAGACAGACAGACAAGACAGACAAGACAGACAAGACAGTCAAGACAGAGGGTATGCAGGGAGACATTTTTCTGGCTAATCTTCAGGAAACCAACAAAAAACAACAACTCAAGTGTCATCGAGAGCTTCAACATATCAATCCCAAGCCTGTGTTCTCCCTCTCACCTGTGTGGGTTTACCGAACCACTTCCAGAGCTGTCTGGCAGGCAGGAAAGCAGAGATCTTGGGTCTGTTCTCTACGCTCGGTAATCGCTGTCTCTTAGCCAGCTCCTTGGTGGTGGGGAGGTGAACCCCCTCTCTGCGCCGCGGCCTGCCCACCGACCCCACACCTCCCTGGCTCTTCTGCCGGGCTGGACGACCCCGGGGCCTGGCTGGCTTGGAGGACGGGGAGATAGACGGGGGAGGAGAGGAGGGAGATTCATCTTCTTCTAATACTTCTTCTTCCTCTTCGGCCTTTTTCAACTTCTTCATTTCTTCCTCTTCCTCCTTCTCCTCTTCCTCCACCTCTACCTCCTCTTCCTCCACCTGTGGGGTAGTTGGAGGGGGGGAGACGGGGAGAGGGTCAGGGGGGGCGGTCTCCTCATCAGAACTACACGAGGACTCCTCGTCAGTGGAGGAGGAAGAGGAGGAGGAGGTGCTAGAGGAGGACGAAGAGGAGGAGGCTGGGGAGGAAGGGTGGGAGCAGCTGGAGCTACACTTTGTTTTCTTCCTCGTCTCCTCCTCTTCCTCAGATCCTGAACTACTGCTGCCGTGAGACTCCCCTCTCTTCTCTTCCCCTTGTTTCGTTCTCTCCTCTCTCTTTGGTTCTCTGTCTCCCCCTCCACCTCGGTCTCTTTCTCTGCCCAGAGAAGGCGTTCTGTAGGCGGGTTCTCTCCCCAGCAGGCCCGCCTCGCTCTCCGGAGCCCTCCCCTTTACCCTCGCCGGCGTCTGGACGGCTGCGGCCGTGGCGATGGGTGTGTGTTCTTGCCGTAAGTTCCTCCCCTCCAGCAGCATCAGAGCCTTGGTCTTCTTGGTCTTGGGCGAGGTCACGCCCTCGTGGTCCAGCTTCACTAGGGGTTCCTCTGGGAGGGCCTTACGCCCCTGTCGCCCCCCGCCCTGCCCGCCCTCCCCCGGGACATGCCTGGGTCTGGAGATACCCGGAATAAAGGTGTTAAGGTCCGCTCTGGATCTGGCAGCAGAGTGGTCTGAGCTGGGTCTAGGTTTGGAGGTACTAGAGCTGGTTCTAGGTTTGGAGGTACTAGAGCTGGGTCCAGGGCTGGGTCTAGGTTTGGAGGTACTAGAGCTGGGCCCGGAGCTGGTTCTAGGTTTGGAGGTACTAGAGCTGGGCCCAGGGCTGGTTCTAGGTTTGGAGGTACTAGAGCTGGGCCCAGGGCTGGTTCTAGGCTTGGAGGTACTAGAGCTGGGCCCAGGGCTGGTTCTAGGTTTGGAGGTACTAGAGCTGGGCCCAGAGCTGGTTCTAGGTTTGGAGGTACTAGAGCTGGGCCCGGAGCTGGTTCTAGGTTTGGAGGTACTAGAGCTGGGCCCGGAGCTGGTTCTAGGTTTGGAGGTACTAGAGCTGGGCCCGGAGCTGGTTCTAGGTTTGGAGGTACTAGAGCTGGGCCCGGGGCTGGTTCTAGGCCTGGTAGAAGGATCCGGGGTGTGTCTGTGTTTGTTATGGTTCTGTTTGGGTCTGGAGATTGCTTTGGGAGCGGGTCTGGGGAGTTCTGCTGTAGAGTTAGGTCTAGGTTTGGATTTTGGTACGGAGGTAAGGTTCGTTTTAGGGTTAGGTAGAAGAGGGTTTGGTCTGATGGTAAGGGAAGTAGGGTTGGGTTTAAGTAGTGGAGGGGAGAGTTTAGACTTAAGGTTGGGTTTAGGGTTAGGTTGGGTGCTGACGTTACAAGAGGCGAGATTGGGTTGGCTGTACAGGTCCACCCGTAGTATCTTCCCGTAAGGGGCTGGGTGGTAGAGAGATGGGGGCTTGGGAGAGGCCTGGGCTGAGCTGGGTCTCCTGGGGTTCTGGCTGCGTGGGGAGGCAGGCAGGCTGGGGCTGCTGGTGGGCTTGGAGGGTCGGCCTGGTCCCGGCCTGGGGGCAGACAGGGGGCTTTCCTGAGCAGGTCTCTGGGAGGAGGAAGGCCTGTCTTGGGCTGGTCTGGTGGGGAGCTGAGGTCTGTCTGGAGCCTGGCTGGGTACCGGGGGGGACATCTTCTCCCGGGGGTCTGGACTCACTGGGGGCTCTAGAGAGAAGGATAGGCAGGAGTTAACAAATGACAGACCTGAGTTTACAGAACTTGGAACTTAATAGGTTAATAGACCTAACAGGAATAACAGAATTCACAGACCTAACAGGAATAACAGAATTCACAGACCTAACAGGAATAACAGAATTCACAGACCTAACAGGAATAACAGAATTCACAGACCTAACAGGAATAACAGAATTCACAGACCTAACAGGAATAACAGAATTCACAGACCTAACAGGAATAACAGAATTCACAGACCTACCAGGAATAACAGAATTCACAGACCTACCAGGAATAACAGAATTCACAGACCTAACAGGAATAACAGAATTCACAGACCTACCAGGAATAACAGAATTCACAGACCTAACAGGAATAACAGAATTCACAGACCTAACAGGAATAACAGAATTCACAGACCTAACAGGGAGAACAGAATTCACAGACCTAACAGGAATAACAGAATTCACAGACCTACCAGGGAGAACAGAATTCACAGACCTAACAGGAATAACAGAATTCACAGACCTAACAGGAATAACAGAATTCACAGACCTAACAGGGAGAACAGAATTCACAGACCTAACAGGAATAACATAATTCACAGACCTAACAGGAATAACAGAATTCACAGACCTAACAGAATTCACAGCAGTTATAAAGTCTTAAAGCTGTTGTAACTGGCATCGAGGTCTCTGATTGGCTCACCAGGTTTGGGTTTGGGTTTCTTGGCCGGTCTCCCTCTGCCCTTGGGGGCGGAGTCCCCTGCTTTAGGCCTCGTCTCACTGGTGTCCTTGCTGCACTTCCTGACACGCCTCCTGGAGCAGCTGGCCACTAGCAGCGCGGGGGAGGGCTCAGCACCTACAGGGGGGGGGGCAGGTTTAACATCAGAATCATCAGACACACTGAACAAACCCACTGGGATACAAGAGAGTGTGTGTGTCCTTGTGTGAGTGTGTGTCCTTGTGTGTGTGTCCTTGTGTGTGTGTGAGTGTGTCCTTGTGTGTGTGTGTGTGTGTGTGTCCTTGTGTGAGTGTGTGAGTCCTTGTGTGAGTGTGTGTCCTTGTGTGAGTGTGTGTGAGTCCTTGTGAGACTGTGTGTATCCGTGTCCGTCCGTCCGTCCGTCCGTCTGTCCCCGTCAGTCCGTCTGTCTGTCCCCGTCCGTCCGTCTGTCTGTCCCCGTCAGTCTGTCCGTGTGTCCCCGTCAGTCTGTCCGTGTGTCCCCGTCAGTCTGTCCGTGTGTCCCCGTCAGTCTGTCCGTGTGTCCCCGTCAGTCTGTCCGTGTGTCCCCGTCAGTCTGTCCGTGTGTCCCCGTCAGTCTGTCCGTGTGTGTCCTTACACTGTATCTTGTAGTCGGGGGGCAGCAGTCTGATGTGGGAGAGGGGGATACGACCCGTGTCCCCGTCGTCAAACTCCACCGCGATGAGGTCATCACTGTCATCACCGTCTGAACTTCCTGTACAGACAGGAAGGGGTGGGGTTAAAGGAACAGGTCCCCTAGATTCAAATGACAAGGTGTGTCCAAACCTTTGACTGGTGATTAGACTATAAAACAGTATTTATATTGGCTGGTGATTAGACTATAAAACAGTATTTATATTGATTAGACTATAAAACAGTATTTATATTGATTAGACTATAAAACAGTATTTATATTGATTAGACTATAACACAGTATTTATATTGATTAGACTATAACACAGGATTTATATTGATTAGACTATAACACAGGATTTATATTGATTAGACTATAACACAGTATTTATATTGATTAGACTATAAAACAGTATTTATATTGATTAGACTATAAAACAGTATTTATATTGATTAGACTATAAAACAGTATTTATATTGATTAGACTATCACACAGGATTTATATTGATTAGACTATAACACAGGATTTATATTGATTAGACTATAAAACAGTATTTATATTGATTAGACTATAAAACAGTATTTATATTGATTAGACTATAAAACAGTATTTATATTGATTAGACTATAAAACAGTATTTATATTGATTAGACTATAAAACAGTATTTATATTGATTAGACTATAAAACAGTATTTATATTGATTAGACTATAACACAGTATTTATATTGATTAGACTATAACACAGTATTTATATTGATTAGACTATAACACAGTATTTATATTGATTAGACTATAAAACAGTATTTATATTGATTAGACTATAAAACAGTATTTATATTGATTAGACTATAAAACAGTATTTATATTGATTAGACTATAAAACAGTATTTATATTGATTAGACTATAAAACAGTATTTATATTGATTAGACT
Source organism: Salvelinus namaycush (assembly GCF_016432855.1). Lineage (NCBI taxonomy): Eukaryota > Metazoa > Chordata > Actinopteri > Salmoniformes > Salmonidae > Salvelinus > Salvelinus namaycush. The sequence goes on along the minus strand of NW_024061731.1, from coordinate 44,158 downwards.
ATAAAACAGTATTTATATTGATTAGACTATAAAACAGTATTTATAGTGATTAGACTATAAAACAGTATTTATAGTGATTAGACTATAACACAGTATTTATATTGATTAGACTATAAAACAGTATTTATATTGATTAGACTATAACACAGTATTTATATTGATTAGACTATAACACAGTATTTATATTGATTAGACTATAAAACAGTATTTATATTGATTAGACTATAAAACAGTATTTATAGTGATTAGACTATAAAACAGTATTTATATTGATTAGACTATAAAACAGTATTTATAGTGATTAGACTATAAAACAGTATTTATATTGATTAGACTATAAAACAGTATTTATAGTGATTAGACTATAAAACAGTATTTATATTGATTAGACTATAAAACAGTATTTATATTGATTAGACTATAAAACAGTATTTATAGTGATTAGACTATAACACAGTATTTATATTGATTAGACTATAAAACAGTATTTATATTGATTAGACTATAAAACAGTATTTATATTGATTAGACTATAAAACAGTATTTATATTGATTAGACTATAAAACAGTATTTATATTGATTAGACTATAAAACAGTATTTATATTGATTAGACTATAAAACAGTATTTATATTGATTAGACTATAAAACAGTATTTATATTGATTAGACTATAAAACAGTATTTATATTGATTAGACTATAAAACAGTATTTATATTGATTAGACTATAAAACAGTATTTATAGTGATTAGACTATAAAACAGTATTTATATTGATTAGACTATAAAACAGTATTTATATTGATTAGACTATAAAACAGTATTTATATTGATTAGACTATAAAACAGATTTGTGAAATGAGATGCTGTCTTCTCCAATTTTATTTTTCAGCTTTTCTAGTTTTTATTGGCCAAAAGCCAGCGATTACCGGCTAATGGAAACCCTGGAGTGTGTGTTACCGTTGACTACGGTGCCGGGGTAGAGACAGTGGTACTGTGTGTTACCGTTGACTACGGTGCCGGGGTAGAGACAGTGGTACTGTGCGTTACCGTTGACTACGGTGACGGGGAAGAGGCAGTGGTACTGTGCGTTACCGTTGACTACGGTGCCGGGGTAGAGGCAGTGGTACTGTGCGTTACCGTTGACTACGGTGCCGGGTGTAGAGACAGTGGTACTGTGCGTTACCGTTGACTACGGTGCCGGGGTAGAGACAGTGGTACTGTGCGTTACCGTTGACTACGGTGCCGGGGTAGAGACAGTGGTACTGTGCGTTACCGTTGACTACGGTGCCGGGGTAGAGACAGTGGTACTGTGCGTTACCGTTGACTACGGTGCCGGGGTAGAGACAGTGGTACTGTGTGTTACCGTTGACTACGGTGACGGGGAAGAGACAGTGGTACTGTGCGTTACCGTTGACTACGGTGACGGGGAAGAGACAGTGGTACTGTGCGTTACCGTTAACTACGGTGACGGGGAAGAGACAGTGGTACTGTGTGTTACCGTTGACTACGGTGCCGGGGTAGAGACAGTGGTACTGTGCGTTACCGTTGACTACGGTGCCGGGGTAGAGGCAGTGGTACTGTGCGTTACCGTTGACTACGGTGCCGGGGTAGAGACAGTGGTACTGTGCGTTACCGTTGACTACGGTGCCGGGGGTAGAGACAGTGGTACTGTGCGTTACCGTTGACTACGGTGCCGGGGTAGAGGCAGTGGTACTGTGCGTTACCGTTGACTACGGTGCCGGGGTAGAGACAGTGGTACTGTGCGTTACCGTTGACTACGGTGCCGGGTGTAGAGACAGTGGTACTGTGCGTTACCGTTGACTACGGTGCCGGGGTAGAGACAGTGGTACTGTGCGTTACCGTTGACTACGGTGCCGGGTGTAGAGACAGTGGTACTGTGCGTTACCGTTGACTACGGTGCCGGGGTAGAGACAGTGGTACTGTGCGTTACCGTTGACTACGGTGCCGGGGTAGAGACAGTGGTACTGTGCGTTACCGTTGACTACGGTGCCGGGTGTAGAGACAGTGGTACTGTGCGTTACCGTTGACTACGGTGCCGGGGTAGAGACAGTGGTACTGTGCGTTACCGTTGACTACGGTGCCGGGGTAGAGACAGTGGTACTGTGCGTTACCGTTGACTACGGTGCCGGGGTAGAGGCAGTGGTACTGTGCGTTACCGTTGACTACGGTGCCGGGGTAGAGACAGTGGTACTGTTGGCTCCAGTATGCAGCAATACGACAGCCTTCAGGAAGATAGCACACTGACGGAGGCATCACGTCCACAATCTAGAACAACACACGGAACAACACACATTGAATACACGCTGACGAACAACCTGTAATAAATACAAACAGGACACAGATGTAATGAAATGTACTCACAGCCTCCTGCAGGAGTTGCTCCAGACAGTAGATATGAGGTCTGTTCCCTCTCTCTCCCTCCACCACCACACTGTAACTACAGAACAGAGGTCAGGGGTTAGGGGTCAGGAGTTGCTCCAGACAGTAGATATGAGGTCTGTTCCCTCTCTCTCTCCCTCCACCACCACACTGTAACTACAGAACAGAGGTCAGGGGTTAGGGGTCAGGAGTTGTTCCAGACAGTAGATATGAGGTCTGTTCCCTCTCTGTCCCTCCACCACCACACTGTAACTACAGAACAGAGGTCAGGGGTTAGGGGTCAGGAGTTGTTCCAGACAGTAGATATGAGGTCTGTTCCCTCTCTCTCCCTCCACCACCACACTGTAACTACAGAACAGAGGTCAGGGGTTAGGGGTCAGGAGTTGCTCCAGACAGTAGATATGAGGTCTGTTCCCTCTCTCTCTCCCTCCACCACCACACTGTAACTACAGAACAGAGGTCAGGGGTTAGGGGTCAGGAGTTGTTCCAGACAGTAGATATGAGGTCTGTTCCCTCTCTGTCCCTCCACCACCACACTGTAACTACAGAACAGAGGTCAGGGGTTAGGGGTCAGGAGTTGTTCCAGACAGTAGATATGAGGTCTGTTCCCTCTCTCTCCCTCCACCACCACACTGTAACTACAGAACAGAGGTCAGGGGTTAGGGGTCAGGAGTTGCTCCAGACAGTAGATATGAGGTCTGTTCCCTCTCTGTCCCTCCACCACCACACTGTAACTACAGAACAGAGGTCAGGGGTTAGGGGTCAGGAGTTGTTCCAGACAGTAGATATGAGGTCTGTTCCCTCTCTGTCCCTCCACCACCACACTGTAACTACAGAACAGAGGTCAGGGGTTAGGGGTCAGGAGTTGCTCCAGACAGTAGATATGAGGTCTGTTCCCTCTCTCTCTCCCTCCACCACCACACTGTAACTACAGAACAGAGGTCAGGGGTTAGGGGTCAGGAGTTGTTCCAGACAGTAGATATGAGGTCTGTTCCCTCTCTCTCCCTCCACCACCACACTGTAACTACAGAACAGAGGTCAGGGGTTAGGGGTCAGGAGTTGTTCCAGACAGTAGATATGAGGTCTGTTCCCTCTCTCTCTCTCCACCACCACACTGTAACTACAGAACAGAGGTCAGGGGTTAGGGGTCAGGAGTTGTTCCAGACAGTAGATATGAGGTCTGTTCCCTCTCTCTCCCTCCACCACCACACTGTAACTACAGAACAGAGGTCAGGGGTTAGGGGTCAGGAGTTGTTCCAGACAGTAGATATGAGGTCTGTTCCCTCTCTCTCCCTCCACCACCACACTGTAACTACAGAACAGAGGTCAGGGGTTAGGGGTCAGGAGTTGTTCCAGACAGTAGATATGAGGTCTGTTCCCTCTCTCTCTCCCTCCACCACCACACTGTAACTACAGAACAGAGGTCAGGGGTTAGGGGTCAGGAGTTGTTCCAGACAGTAGATATGAGGTCTGTTCCCTCTCTATCCCTCCACCACCACACTGTAACTACAGAACAGAGGTCAGGGGTTAGGGGTCAGGAGTTGTTCCAGACAGTAGATATGAGGTCTGTTCCCTCTCTGTCCCTCCACCACCACACTGTAACTACAGAACAGAGGTCAGGGGTTAGGGGTCAGGAGTTGTTCCAGACAGTAGATATGAGGTCTGTTCCCTCTCTCTCTCCCTCCACCACCACACTGTAACTACAGAACAGAGGTCAGGGGTTAGGGGTCAGGAGTTGTTCCAGACAGTAGATATGAGGTCTGTTCCCTCTCTCTCCCTCCACCACCACACTGTAACTACAGAACAGAGGTCAGGGGTTAGGGGTCAGGAGTTGTTCCAGACAGTAGATATGAGGTCTGTTCCCTCTCTCTCCCTCCACCACCACACTGTAACTACAGAACAGAGGTCAGAGGTCAGGGGTCAGGAGTGTATTTGCATTTGTATTTATTATGGATCCCCATTAGTTCCTGTCAAGGCAGCAGCTACTCTTCCTGGGGTTTATTATGGATCCCCATTAGTTCCTGCCAAGGCAGCAGCTACTCTTCCTGGGGTTTATTATGGATCCCCGTTAGTTCCTGCCAAGGCAGCAGCTACTCTTCCTGGGGTTTATTATGGATCCCCATTAGTTCCTGCCAAGGCAGCAGCTACTCTTCCTGGGGTTTATTATGGATCCCCATTAGTTCCTGCCAAGGCAGCAGCTACTCTTCCTGGGGTTTATTATGGATCCCCATTAGTTCCTGCCAAGGCAGCAGCTACTCTTCCTGGGGTTTATTATGGATCCCCATTAGTTCCTGCCAAGGCAGCAGCTACTCTTCCTGGGGTTTATTATGGATCCCCATTAGTTCCTGTCCAAGGCAGCAGCTACTCTTCCTGGGGTTTATTATGGATCCCCATTAGTTCCTGTCCAAGGCAGCAGCTACTCTTCCTGGGGTTTATTATGGATCCCCATTAGTTCCTGTCCAAGGCAGCAGCTACTCTTCCTGGGGTTTATTATGGATCCCCATTAGTTCCTGCCAAGGCAGCAGCTACTCTTCCTGGGGTTTATTATGGATCCCCATTAGTTCCTGCCAAGGCAGCAGCTACTCTTCCTGGGGTTTATTATGGATCCCCATTAGTTCCTGTCAAGGCAGCAGCTACTCTTCCTGGGGTTTATTATGGATCCCCATTAGTTCCTGTCCAAGGCAGCAGCTACTCTTCCTGGGGTTTATTATGGATCCCCATTAGTTCCTGCCAAGGCAGCAGCTACTCTTCCTGGGGTTTATTATGGATCCCCATTAGTTCCTGCCAAGGCAGCAGCTACTCTTCCTGGGGTTTATTATGGATCCCCATTAGTTCCTGCCAAGGCAGCAGCTACTCTTCCTGGGGTTTATTATGGATCCCCATTAGTTCCTGCCAAGGCAGCAGCTACTCTTCCTGGGGTTTATTATGGATCCCCATTAGTTCCTGCCAAGGCAGCAGCTACTCTTCCTGGGGTTTATTATGGATCCCCATTAGTTCCTGCCAAGGCAGCAGCTACTCTTCCTGGGGTTTATTATGGATCCCCATTAGTTCCTGCCAAGGCAGCAGCTACTCTTCCTGGGGTTTATTATGGATCCCCATTAGTTCCTGCCAAGGCAGCAGCTACTCTTCCTGGGGTTTATTATGGATCCCCATTAGTTCCTGCCAAGGCAGCAGCTACTCTTCCTGGGGTTTATTATGGATCCCCATTAGTTCCTGCCAAGGCAGCAGCTACTCTTCCTGGGGTTTATTATGGATCCCCATTAGTTCCTGCCAAGGCAGCAGCTACTCTTCCTGGGGTTTATTATGGATCCCCATTAGTTCCTGTCAAGGCAGCAGCTACTCTTCCTGGGGTTTATTATGGATCCCCATTAGTTTCTGCCAAGGCAGCAGCTACTCTTCCTGGGGTTTATTATGGATCCCCATTAGTTTCTGCCAAGGCAGCAGCTACTCTTCCTGGGGTTTATTATGGATCCCCATTAGTTCCTGCCAAGGCAGCAGCTACTCTTCCTGGGGTTTATTATGGATCCCCATTAGTTCCTGTTGCCAAGGCAGCAGCTACTCTTCCTGGGGTTTATTATGGATCCCCATTAGTTCCTGCCAAGGCAGCAGCTACTCTTCCTGGGGTTTATTATGGATCCCCATTAGTTCCTGTGCCAAGGCAGCAGCTACTCTTCCTGGGGTTTATTATGGATCCCCATTAGTTTCTGCCAAGGCAGCAGCTACTCTTCCTGGGGTTTATTATGGATCCCCATTAGTTCCTGCCAAGGCAGCAGCTACTCTTCCTGGGGTTTATTATGGATCCCCATTAGTTCCTGCCAAGGCAGCAGCTACTCTTCCTGGGGTTTATTATGGATCCCCATTAGTTCCTGCCAAGGCAGCAGCTACTCTTCCTGGGGTTTATTATGGATCCCCATTAGTTCCTGCCAAGGCAGCAGCTACTCTTCCTGGGGTTTATTATGGATCCCCATTAGTTCCTGCCAAGGCAGCAGCTACTCTTCCTGGGGTTTATTATGGATCCCCATTAGTTCCTGTCAAGGCAGCAGCTACTCTTCCTGGGGTTTATTATGGATCCCCATTAGTTCCTGCCAAGGCAGCAGCTACTCTTCCTGGGGTTTATTATGGATCCCCATTAGTTCCTGCCAAGGCAGCAGCTACTCTTCCTGGGGTTTATTATGGATCCCCATTAGTTCCTGCCAAGGCAGCAGCTACTCTTCCTGGGGTTTATTATGGATCCCCATTAGTTCCTGCCAAGGCAGCAGCTACTCTTCCTGGGGTTTATTATGGATCCCCATTAGTTCCTGCCAAGGCAGCAGCTACTCTTCCTGGGGTTTATTATGGATCCCCATTAGTTCCTGCCAAGGCAGCAGCTACTCTTCCTGGGGTTTATTATGGATCCCCATTAGTTCCTGCCAAGGCAGCAGCTACTCTTCCTGGGGTTTATTATGGATCCCCATTAGTTCCTGCCAAGGCAGCAGCTACTCTTCCTGGGGTTTATTATGGATCCCCATTAGTTCCTGCCAAGGCAGCAGCTACTCTTCCTGGGGTTTATTATGGATCCCCATTAGTTCCTGCCAAGGCAGCAGCTACTCTTCCTGGGGTTTATTATGGATCCCCATTAGTTCCTGCCAAGGCAGCAGCTACTCTTCCTGGGGTTTATTATGGATCCCCATTAGTTCCTGCCAAGGCAGCAGCTACTCTTCCTGGGGTTTATTATGGATCCCCATTAGTTCCTGCCAAGGCAGCAGCTACTCTTCCTGGGGTTTATTATGGATCCCCATTAGTTCCTGCCAAGGCAGCAGCTACTCTTCCTGGGGTTTATTATGGATCCCCATTAGTTCCTGCCAAGGCAGCAGCTACTCTTCCTGGGGTTTATTATGGATCCCCATTAGTTCCTGCCAAGGCAGCAGCTACTCTTCCTGGGGTTTATTATGGATCCCCATTAGTTCCTGCCAAGGCAGCAGCTACTCTTCCTGGGGTTTATTATGGATCCCCATTAGTTCCTGCCAAGGCAGCAGCTACTCTTCCTGGGGTTTATTATGGATCCCCATTAGTTCCTGCCAAGGCAGCAGCTACTCTTCCTGGGGTTTATTATGGATCCCCATTAGTTCCTGCCAAGGCAGCAGCTACTCTTCCTGGGGTTTATTATGGATCCCCATTAGTTCCTGCCAAGGCAGCAGCTACTCTTCCTGGGGTTTATTATGGATCCCCATTAGTTCCTGCCAAGGCAGCAGCTACTCTTCCTGGGGTTTATTATGGATCCCCATTAGTTCCTGCCAAGGCAGCAGCTACTCTTCCTGGGGTTTATTATGGATCCCCATTAGTTCCTGCCAAGGCAGCAGCTACTCTTCCTGGGGTTTATTATGGATCCCCATTAGTTTCTGCCAAGGCAGCAGCTACTCTTCCTGGCGTTTATTATGGATCCCCATTAGTTCCTGCCAAGGCAGCAGCTACTCTTCCTGGGGTTTATTATGGATCCCCATTAGTTCCTGCCAAGGCAGCAGCTACTCTTCCTGGGGTTTATTATGGATCCCCATTAGTTCCTGCCAAGGCAGCAGCTACTCTTCCTGGGGTTTATTATGGATACCCATTAGTTCCTGCCAAGGCAGCAGCTACTCTTCCTGGGGTTTATTATGGATCCCCATTAGTTCCTGTCCCAGACAGCAGCTACTCTTCCTGGGGTTTATTATGGATCCCCATTAGTTCCTGCCAAGGCAGCAGCTACTCTTCCTGGGGTTTATTATGGATCCCCATTAGTTCCTGTCAAGGCAGCAGCTACTCTTCCTGGGGTTTATTATGGATCCCCATTAGTTCCTGCCAAGGCAGCAGCTACTCTTCCTGGGGTTTATTATGTATCCCCATTAGTTCCTACCAAGGCAGCAGCTACTCTTCCTGGGGTTTATTATGGATCCCCATTAGTTCCTGTTGCCAAGGCAGCAGCTACTCTTCCTGGGGTTTATTATGGATCCCCATTAGTTCCTGTTGCCAAGGCAGCAGCTACTCTTCCTGGGGTTATTATGGATCCCCATTAGTTTCCTGCCAAGGCAGCAGCTACTCTTCCTGGGGTTTATTATGGATCCCCATTAGTTTCCTGCCAAGGCAGCAGCTACTCTTCCTGGGGTTTATTATGGATCCCCATTAGTTCCTGCCAAGGCAGCAGCTACTCTTCCTGGGGTTTATTATGGATCCCCATTAGTTCCTGCCAAGGCAGCAGCTACTCTTCCTGGGGTTTATTATGGATCCCCATTAGTTCCTGCCAAGGCAGCAGCTACTCTTCCTGGGGTTTATTATGGATCCCCATTAGTTCCTGCCAAGGCAGCAGCTACTCTTCCTGGGGTTTATTATGGATCCCCATTAGTTCCTGTCCAAGGCAGCAACTAGCTACTCTTCCTGGGGTTTATTATGGATCCCCATTAGTTCCTGCCAAGGCAGCAGCTACTCTTCCTGGGGTTTATTATGGATCCCCATTAGTTCCTGTCAAGGCAGCAGCTACTCTTCCTGGGGTTTATTATGGATCCCCATTAGTTCCTGCCAAGGCAGCAGCTACTCTTCCTGGGGTTTATTATGGATCCCCATTAGTTCCTGCCAAGGCAGCAGCTACTCTTCCTGGGGTTTATTATGGATCCCCATTAGTTCCTGTTGCCAAGGCAGCAGCTACTCTTCCTGGGGTTTATTATGGATCCCCATTAGTTTCTGCCAAGGCAGCAGCTACTCTTCCTGGGGTTTATTATGGATCCCCATTAGTTCCTGCCAAGGCAGCAGCTACTCTTCCTGGGGTTTATTATGGATCCCCATTAGTTCCTGTGCCAAGGCAGCAGCTACTCTTCCTGGGGTTTATTATGGATCCCCATTAGTTCCTGCCAAGGCAGCAGCTACTCTTCCTGGGGTTTATTATGGATCCCCATTAGTTCCTGCCAAGGCAGCAGCTACTCTTCCTGGGGTTTATTATGGATCCCCATTAGTTCCTGCAAGGCAGCAGCTACTCTTCCTGGGGTTTATTATGGATCCCCATTAGTTCCTGCCAAGGCAGCAGCTACTCTTCCTGGGGTTTATTATGGATCCCCATTAGTTCCTGCCAAGGCAGCAGCTACTCTTCCTGGGGTTTATTATGGATCCCCATTAGTTCCTGCCAAGGCAGCAGCTACTCTTCCTGGGGTTTATTATGGATCCCCATTAGTTCCTGCCAAGGCAGCAGCTACTCTTCCTGGGGTTTATTATGGATCCCCATTAGTTCCTGCCAAGGCAGCAGCTACTCTTCCTGGGGTTTATTATGGATCCCCATTAGTTCCTGTCCAAGGCAGCAGCTACTCTTCCTGGGGTTTATTATGGATCCCCATTAGTTCCTGCCAAGGCAGCAGCTACTCTTCCTGGGGTTTATTATGGATCCCCATTAGTTCCTGTCAAGGCAGCAGCTACTCTTCCTGGGGTTTATTATGGATCCCCATTAGTTCCTGCCAAGGCAGCAGCTACTCTTCCTGGGGTTTATTATGGATCCCCATTAGTTCCTGCCAAGGCAGCAGCTACTCTTCCTGGGGTTTATTATGGATCCCCATTAGTTCCTGCCAAGGCAGCAGCTACTCTTCCTGGGGTTTATTATGGATCCCCATTAGTTCCTGCCAAGGCAGCAGCTACTCTTCCTGGGGTTTATTATGGATCCCCATTAGTTCCTGCCAAGGCAGCAGCTACTCTTCCTGGGGTTTATTATGGATCCCCATTAGTTTCCTGCCAAGGCAGCAGCTACTCTTCCTGGGGTTTATTATGGATCCCCATTAGTTCCTGCCAAGGCAGCAGCTACTCTTCCTGGGGTTTATTATGGATCCCCATTAGTTCCTGCCAAGGCAGCAGCTACTCTTCCTGGGGTTTATTATGGATCCCCATTAGTTCCTGCCAAGGCAGCAGCTACTCTTCCTGGGGTTTATTATGGATCCCCATTAGTTCCTGCCAAGGCAGCAGCTACTCTTCCTGGGGTTTATTATGGATCCCCATTAGTTCCTGCCAAGGCAGCAGCTACTCTTCCTGGGGTTTATTATGGATCCCCATTAGTTCCTGTCCCAGGCAGCAGCTACTCTTCCTGGGGTTTATTATGGATCCCCATTAGTTCCTGCCAAGGCAGCAGCTACTCTTCCTGGGGTTTATTATGGATCCCCATTAGTTCCTGTCCAAGGCAGCAGCTACTCTTCCTGGGGTTTATTATGGATCCCCATTAGTTCCTGCCAAGGCAGCAGCTACTCTTCCTGGGGTTTATTATGTATCCCCATTAGTTCCTACCAAGGCAGCAGCTACTCTTCCTGGGGTTTATTATGGATCCCCATTAGTTCCTGTTGCCAAGGCAGCAGCTACTCTTCCTGGGGTTTATTATGGATCCCCATTAGTTCCTGTTGCCAAGGCAGCAGCTACTCTTCCTGGGGTTTATTATGGATCCCCATTAGTTTCTGCCAAGGCAGCAGCTACTCTTCCTGGGGTTTATTATGGATCCCCATTAGTTCCTGCCAAGGCAGCAGCTACTCTTCCTGGGGTTTATTATGGATCCCCATTAGTTCCTGCCAAGGCAGCAGCTACTCTTCCTGGGGTTTATTATGGATCCCCATTAGTTCCTGCCAAGGCAGCAGCTACTCTTCCTGGGGTTTATTATGGATCCCCATTAGTTCCTGCCAAGGCAGCAGCTACTCTTCCTGGGGTTTATTATGGATCCCCATTAGTTCCTGCCAAGGCAGCAGCTACTCTTCCTGGGGTTTATTATGGATCCCCATTAGTTCCTGCCAAGGCAGCAGCTACTCTTCCTGGGGTTTATTATGGATCCCCATTAGTTCCTGCCAAGGCAGCAGCTACTCTTCCTGGGGTTTATTATGGATCCCCATTAGTTCCTGCCAAGGCAGCAGCTACTCTTCCTGGGGTTTATTATGGATCCCCATTAGTTCCTGCCAAGGCAGCAGCTACTCTTCCTGGGGTTTATTATGGATCCCCATTAGTTCCTGCCAAGGCAGCAGCTACTCTTCCTGGGGTTTATTATGGATCCCCATTAGTTCCTGCCAAGGCAGCAGCTACTCTTCCTGGGGTTTATTATGGATCCCCATTAGTTCCTGCCAAGGCAGCAGCTACTCTTCCTGGGGTTTATTATGGATCCCCATTAGTTCCTGCCAAGGCAGCAGCTACTCTTCCTGGGGTTTATTATGGATCCCCATTAGTTCCTGCCAAGGCAGCAGCTACTCTTCCTGGGGTTTATTATGGATCCCCATTAGTTCCTGCCAAGGCAGCAGCTACTCTTCCTGGGGTTTATTATGGATCCCCATTAGTTCCTGCCAAGGCAGCAGCTACTCTTCCTGGGGTTTATTATGGATCCCCATTAGTTCCTGCCAAGGCAGCAGCTACTCTTCCTGGGGTTTATTATGGATCCCCATTAGTTCCTGCCAAGGCAGCAGCTACTCTTCCTGGGGTTTATTATGGATCCCCATTAGTTCCTGCCAAGGCAGCAGCTACTCTTCCTGGGGTTTATTATGGATCCCCATTAGTTCCTGCCAAGGCAGCAGCTACTCTTCCTGGGGTTTATTATGGATCCCCATTAGTTCCTGCCAAGGCAGCAGCTACTCTTCCTGGGGTTTATTATGTATCCCCATTAGTTCCTACCAAGGCAGCAGCTACTCTTCCTGGGGTTTATTATGGATCCCCATTAGTTCCTGTTGCCAAGGCAGCAGCTACTCTTCCTGGGGTTTATTATGGATCCCCATTAGTTCCTGCCAAGGCAGCAGCTACTCTTCCTGGGGTTTATTATGGATCCCCATTAGTTCCTGCCAAGGCAGCAGCTACTCTTCCTGGGGTTTATTATGGATCCCCATTAGTTCCTGTTGCCAAGGCAGCAGCTACTCTTCCTGGGGTTTATTATGGATCCCCATTAGTTCCTGCCAAGGCAGCAGCTACTCTTCCTGGGGTTTATTATGGATCCCCATTAGTTCCTGTTGCCAAGGCAGCAGCTACTCTTCCTGGGGTTTATTATGGATCCCCATTAGTTTCTGCCAAGGCAGCAGCTACTCTTCCTGGCGTTTATTATGGATCCCCATTAGTTCCTGCCAAGGCAGCAGCTACTCTTCCTGGGGTTTATTATGGATCCCCATTAGTTCCTGCCAAGGCAGCAGCTACTCTTCCTGGGGTTTATTATGGATCCCCATTAGTTCCTGCCAAGGCAGCAGCTACTCTTCCTGGGGTTTATTATGGATCCCCATTAGTTCCTGCCAAGGCAGCAGCTACTCTTCCTGGGGTTTATTATGGATCCCCATTAGTTCCTGCCAAGGCAGCAGCTACTCTTCCTGGGGTTTATTATGGATCCCCATTAGTTCCTGCCAAGGCAGCAGCTACTCTTCCTGGGGTTTATTATGGATCCCCATTAGTTCCTGCCAAGGCAGCAGCTACTCTTCCTGGGGTTTATTATGGATCCCCATTAGTTCCTGCCAAGGCAGCAGCTACTCTTCCTGGGGTTTATTATGGATCCCCATTAGTTCCTGCCAAGGCAGCAGCTACTCTTCCTGGGGTTTATTATGGATCCCCATTAGTTCCTGCCAAGGCAGCAGCTACTCTTCCTGGGGTTTATTATGGATCCCCATTAGTTCCTGCCAAGGCAGCAGCTACTCTTCCTGGGGTTTATTATGGATCCCCATTAGTTCCTGCCAAGGCAGCAGCTACTCTTCCTGGGGTTATTATGGATCCCCATTAGTTTCTGCCAAGGCAGCAGCTACTCTTCCTGGGGTTTATTATGGATCCCCATTAGTTTCTGCCAAGGCAGCAGCTACTCTTCCTGGGGTTTATTATGGATCCCCATTAGTTCCTGCCAAGGCAGCAGCTACTCTTCCTGGGGTTTATTATGGATCCCCATTAGTTCCTGCCAAGGCAGCAGCTACTCTTCCTGGGGTTTATTATGGATCCCCATTAGTTCCTGCCAAGGCAGCAGCTACTCTTCCTGGGGTTTATTATGGATACCCATTAGTTCCTGCCAAGGCAGCAGCTACTCTTCCTGGGGTTTATTATGGATCCCCATTAGTTCCTGTCCCAGACAGCAGCTACTCTTCCTGGGGTTTATTATGGATCCCCATTAGTTCCTGCCAAGGCAGCAGCTACTCTTCCTGGGGTTTATTATGGATCCCCATTAGTTCCTGTCAAGGCAGCAGCTACTCTTCCTGGGGTTTATTATGGATCCCCATTAGTTCCTGCCAAGGCAGCAGCTACTCTTCCTGGGGTTTATTATGTATCCCCATTAGTTCCTACCAAGGCAGCAGCTACTCTTCCTGGGGTTTATTATGGATCCCCATTAGTTCCTGTTGCCAAGGCAGCAGCTACTCTTCCTGGGGTTTATTATGGATCCCCATTAGTTCCTGTTGCCAAGGCAGCAGCTACTCTTCCTGGGGTTTATTATGGATCCCCATTAGTTTCTGCCAAGGCAGCAGCTACTCTTCCTGGGGTTTATTATGGATCCCCATTAGTTCCTGCCAAGGCAGCAGCTACTCTTCCTGGGGTTTATTATGGATCCCCATTAGTTCCTGCCAAGGCAGCAGCTACTCTTCCTGGGGTTTATTATGGATCCCCATTAGTTCCTGCCAAGGCAGCAGCTACTCTTCCTGGGGTTTATTATGGATCCCCATTAGTTCCTACCAAGGCAGCAGCTACTCTTCCTGGGGTTTATTATGGATCCCCATTAGTTCCTGTTGCCAAGGCAGCAGCTACTCTTCCTGGGGTTTATTATGGATCCCCATTAGTTCCTGTTGCCAAGGCAGCAGCTACTCTTCCTGGGGTTTATTATGGATCCCCATTAGTTCCTGCCAAGACAGCAGCTACTCTTCCTGGGGTTTATTATGGATCCCCATTAGTTCCTGCCAAGACAGCAGCTACTCTTCCTGGGGTTTATTATGGATCCCCATTAGTTCCTGTCAAGGCAGCAGCTACTCTTCCTGGGGTTTATTATGGATCCCCATTAGTTCCTGCCAAGGCAGCAGCTACTCTTCCGGGGGTTTATTATGGATCCCCATTAGTTCCTGCCAAGGCAGCAGCTACTCTACCTGGGGTTTATTATGGATCCCCATTAGTTCCTGCCAAGACAGCAGCTACTCTTCCTGGGGTTTATTATGGATCCCCATTAGTTCCTGCCAAGGCAGCAGCTACTCTTCCTGGGGTTTATTATGGATCCCCATTAGTTCCTGCCAAGGCAGCAGCTACTCTTCCTGGGGTTTATTATGGATCCCCATTAGTTCCTACCAAGGCAGCAGCTACTCTTCCTGGGGTTTATTATGGATCCCCATTAGTTCCTGTTGCCAAGGCAGCAGCTACTCTTCCTGGGGTTTATTATGGATCCCCATTAGTTCCTGTTGCCAAGGCAGCAGCTACTCTTCCTGGGGTTTATTATGGATCCCCATTAGTTCCTGCCAAGACAGCAGCTACTCTTCCTGGGGTTTATTATGGATCCCCATTAGTTCCTGCCAAGACAGCAGCTACTCTTCCTGGGGTTTATTATGGATCCCCATTAGTTCCTGTCAAGGCAGCAGCTACTCTTCCTGGGGTTTATTATGGATCCCCATTAGTTCCTGCCAAGGGAGCAGCTACTCTTCCTGGGGTTTATTATGGATCCCCATTAGTTCCTGTCCCAGGCAGCAGCTACTCTTCCTGGGGTTTATTATGGATCCCCATTAGTTCCTGCTAAGGCAGCAGCTACTCTTCCTGGGGTTTATTATGGATCCCCATTAGTTCCTGCCAAGGGAGCAGCTACTCTTCCTGGGGTCCAGCAATATTAAGACAGTTATATAGAGTTTAAAATATTACATGACATTTCATAACACTTTTCACAAAACATTAAGGGTCTGTTGAACTCTGTGAAGCATTTATTTGGGCTGCAATCTGAGGCTGGTAACTCTAATGAACTTATCCTCTGCAGCAGAGGGAACTCTGGGTCTTCCTTTCCATTCTGAGGCTGGTAACTCTAATGAACGTATCCTCTGCAGCAGAGGTAACTCTGGGTCTTCCTTTCCATTCTGAGGCTGGTAACTCTAATGAACTTATCCTCTGCAGCAGAGGGAACTCTGGGTCTTCCTTTCCATTCTGAGGCTGGTAACTCTAATGAACTTATCCTCTGCAGCAGAGGGAACTCTGGGTCTTCCTTTCCAATCTGAGGCTGGTAACTCTAATGAACTTATCCTCAGCAGCAGAGGGAACTCTGGGTCTTCCTTTCCAATCTGAGGCTGGTAACTCTAATGAACTTATCCTCTGCAGCAGAGGGAACTCTGGGTCTTCCTTTCCATTCTGAGGCTGGTAACTCTAATGAACTTATCCTCTGCAGCAGAGGGAACTCTGAGAGTTCCCTGAGAGAAACTCCTCATGAGAGCCAGTTTCATCATAGCGCTTGATGGTTTTTGCGACTGAACTTGAAGAATCTTTCAAATGTTCTTGACATTTTCCGTATTGACTGATCTTCATGTTTTAAAGTAATGATGGCCTGACCTTCATGTCTTTAAGTAATGATGGACTGTCGTTTCTCTTTGCTTATTTGAGCTGTTCTTACCATAATATGGACTTGGTCTTTTACCAAATAGGGCTATCTTCTGTACACCACCCCTACCTTGTCACAACACAACTGATTGGTTCAAACGCATTAAGAAGGAAAGAAATTCCACAAATTAACTTTAAAGAAGGCACACCTGTTAATTGAAATGCATTCCAGGTGACTACATCATGAAGCTGGTTGAGAGAATGCCAAGTGTGTGCAAAGCTGTCATCAAGGCAAAGGGTGGCTACTTTGAAGAACCTCAAATATATTTTAATTTGTTTAACACTTGTTTTGGTTACTACATGTGTTATTTCATAGTTTTGATGTCTTCACTATTATTCTACAATGTAGAAAATAGTAAAACATTAAGAAAAACCCTTGAATGAGTAGGTGTGTCCAAACCTTTGACTGGCAGTGTACATTATGAAGCATTTCACACACGTTATCCAGATACTGACTGTTATCACTTGGTGGTCTATAGCAGCGTCCCACCAGAATGGGCTTGAGGTGAGGCAGATGAACCTGTAGCCATATTACTTCAACAGTATTTAACGTTATCCAGATACTGACTGTTAACACTTGGTGGTCTATAGCAGCGTCCCACCAGAATGGGCTTGAGGTGAGGCAGATGAACCTGTAGCCATATTACTTCAGTATTTAACATTGTCCAGATACTGTCTGTTAGCACTTGGTGGTCTATAGCAGCTTCTCACCAGAATGGGCTTGAGGTGAGGCAGATGAACCTGTAGCCATATTACTTCAACAGTATTTAACGTGAGATCCTCTCTAAGCTTTACAGGAATGTGACTCTGAATATAAAACGGCAACATCTCCACCTTTGTCATTTCTGTATTTTTTTCTGTAAGATGTTATAACTATATATTACTACCACTGGATCATCAAAGGTATTATCTAAGTGAGTTTCAGAGACAGTCAGAATATTTCAGAGATTGTCAGAATATGAATGTAATCTGTTTCCTAGCAAGTTATTGATTTCATAAACCTTGTTACATAAGCGACGTATGTCAGCGTGGGCTTATTTTTTTTTGGTAGCACTTTTCTGTGATGCTTGCTTGTTTTCATTGCTTTTACTGAGAAGCACAGCAGAAGTAGACATGCTCATGCTATTTATGTTAGTGCAGGCTGAGCTGCTCACAGTGGACTTTCCTACTAGGACACACCGCCTCAGTGCTAACAGGCTGAGCTGCACACAGTGGACTTTCCTACTAGGACACACCGCCTCAGTGCTAACAGGCTGAGCTGCACACAGTGGACTTTCCTACTAGGGCACACCGCCTCAGTGCTAACAGGCTGAGCTGCACACAGTGGACTTTCCTACTAGGACACACCGCCTCAGTGCTAACAGGCTGAGCTGCACACAGTGGTCTTTCCTACTAGGACACACCGCCTCAGTGCTAACAGGCTGAGCTGCACACAGTGGACTTTCCTACTAGGACACACCGCCTCAGTGCTAACAGGCTGAGCTGCACACAGTGGACTTTCCTACTAGGACACACCGCCTCAGTGCTAACAGGCTGAGCTGCACACAGTGGACTTTCCTACTAGGACACACCGCCTCAGTGCTAACAGGCTGAGCTGCACACAGTGGACTTTCCTACTAGGACACACCGCCTCAGTGCTAACAGTATCACTCTATTTCATAGGCACATGGATTACTGTATACGATAGCAGTAGGATCAACATTCAGGGCAGTTATATATGTGTGTGTGTGTGTGTGTGTACTCACATGTCCGGGGAGTGTACGGTGTTGACGTGTCCAGCATACAGCAGCTGATCGTCCATGGGGATCAGAACCCGCAGACCATCCTGAAGAGAGTCTTTATCTAACACACACTGGACCGGAGCTGGATCGATATATCAATAAACCAATCAATAAACCAATCAATACATCAATCAATAAACCAATCAATACACCAATCAATATACCAATCAATAAACCAATCAATACACCAATCAATACATCAATCAATATACCAATCAATATATCAATCAATATACCAATCAATAAATCAATCAATATACCAATCAATAAATCAATCAATAAACCAATATACCAATCAATATACCAATCAATAAACCAATCAATACATCAATCAATATACCAATCAATAAACCAATCAATACATCAATCAATATACCAATCAATAAACCAATCAATAAACCAATCAATATATCTACACTAACAAAGTGCATTCAGGAAAGTATTCAGACCCCTTCCCTTTTAAAACATTTTGTTACATAACAGCCTAATTCTGAAATGGATTAAATATTTTTTTTTCTCATCAATCTACACACAATACCCCATAATGACATCACAATACCCCATAATGACATCACAATACCCCATAATGACATCACAGTACCCCATAATGACATCACAATACCCCATAATGACATCACAATACCCCATAATGACATCACACTACCCCATAATGACATCACACTACCCCATAATGCCAAAGTGAAAACTGTTTTTTAGAAATGTTTGCTAATGTAATAATAAAAATAAATAAAAAAATACCTTTTTACTTAAATATCCAGACCCTTCTGCTATGAGACTTGAAATTGAGCTCAGGTGCATCCTGTTTCCATTGATCATCCTTGAGTTGTTTCTACAACTTGATTGGACTCTACCTGTGGTAAATTCAACTGATTGGACATGATTTGGAAAGGCACACACCTGTCTATATAAGGTCCCACAGTTGACAGGGCATGTCAGAGCAAAAACCAAACCATGAGGTTGAAGTAATTGTCCGTAGAGCTCCGAGACAGGATTGTGTCGAGGCACAGATCTGGGGAAGGGTACCAAAACATTTCTGCAGCATTGAAGGTCCCCAAGAACACAGTGGCCTCCATCATTATTAAATGGAAGACGTTTGGAACCACCAAGACTCTTCCTAGAGCTGGTCGCCCGGCCAAACTGAGCAATCGGGGAAGAAGGGCCTT
The DNA here is from genome assembly GCF_016432855.1 of Salvelinus namaycush. Taxonomy (NCBI): domain Eukaryota; kingdom Metazoa; phylum Chordata; class Actinopteri; order Salmoniformes; family Salmonidae; genus Salvelinus; species Salvelinus namaycush. The sequence continues at coordinate 25,272 of NW_024061731.1, read as the reverse complement.
GGTCAGGGAGGTGACCAAGACCCCAATGGTCACTCTGACAGAGCTCCAGAGTTCCTCTGTGGAGATAGGAGAACCTTCCAGAAGGATAACCATCTCTGCAGCACTCCACCAATCAGGCCTTTATGGTAGAGTGGCCAGACGGAAGCCCCTCCTCAGTAAAGAGACACATGACAGCCCGCTTGGAGTTTGCCAAAAGGCACCTAAAGGACTCTCAGACCATGAGAAACAAGATTCTCTGGTCTGATGAAACCAAGATTGAACTCTTTGGCTTGAATGTCAAGCATCATATCTGGAGGAAACCTGGCACCATCCCTACGGTGAAGCATGGTTGTGGCAGCATCATGCTGTGGGGATGTTTTTCAGCGGCAGGGACTGGGAGACTAGTCAGGATCGAGGGAAAGATGAACGGAGCAAAGTACAGAGAGATCCTTGATGAAAACCTGCTCCAGAGCGCTCAGGACATCAGACTGGGGCGAAGGTTCACCTTCCAACAGGCTAACGACCGTAAGCACACAGCCAAGACACCGCAGGAGTGGCTTTGGGAGAAGTCACTGAATGTCCTTGAGTGGCCCAGCCAGAGCCCGGACTTGAACCCGATCAAACTTCTCTGGTGAGACCTGAAAATAGCTGTGCAGCGACGCTCCCCATCCAACCTGACAGAGCTTGAGAAGATCTGCAGAGAAGAATGGGAGAACCTCCCCAAATACAGGTGTGCCAAGCTTGTAGTGTCATGCCCAAGAAGACTCAAGGCTGTAATCACTGCCAAAGATGCTTCAACAAAGTACTGAGTTAAAGGGTCTGAATACTTATGTAAACAAGTTATCTTTTTTTGAATACATTTCCAAAAATGTCTAAAAAACAGTTTCGCTTTGTTGTTATGGGGTATCGTGATGTCATTATGGGGTATTGTGATGTCATTATGGGGTATTGTGATGTCATTATGGGGTATTGTGATGTCATTATGGGGTATTGTGATGTCATTATGGGGTATCGTGTGTAGATTGATGAGGGAAAAAAACAATTTAATAAATTTTAGGCTGTAACGTAACAAAATGTGGAAAAAGTCAAGGGGTCAGAATACTTTCTGAATGTACTGCATACACCAACATAAACCAAATCAAATGTATTTATATAGCCCTTCTGACATCAGCTGATATCTCAAAGTGCTGTACAGAAACCCAGCCTAAAACCCCCCAAACAGCAAGAAATGCAGGTGTAGAAGCACATAACAGTATATACACTAACACAACTATACACAAATGTATCAATATATACACTAACACAACTATACACTAAAGTATCAATATACACACCAACGTATCTATATAACCAGTCAACTAACCAGACGACAGAGTCCTCTCAGTCAGACTGCTGTGTGACGGAGGAGGTCCATCGTCTTCAGAGAAGCTGCTGTCCTGACTGGGTTCGAAGTCTTCATCGGCCTCCATACTCTTCATCAGCCTACTGACCGCTCCACGAGCCTGTGGAAAACACACACACACACACACACACACACACACACACACACACACACACACACACAGAGAGAGGCAGTTGTACGTAACACACGTGAAGGATCATTGATGAGGATGAATGTAGCCGTACACAGACCTCTCGGGGTTTAGCCTTGGCTTTTGATTGGCTCTTGCGTGCAGGGCTGAGGGGAGGGGCTACAGGGCTCTCTGTGATTGGACTAGACAGAGAGGGCGGGGTCAGGGGAGAGTCCTTCAGCCTCTTCTTCTGTTTAACACACAGAAACAAGCAAGTTAGAACACACACACACACACACACACACATACCATCATAAACACCCTAGAAAGATGGACAGACCGAGAGGACAGACCCGAGAGGACAGACCCGAGAGGACAGACCGAGAGGACAGACCCGAGAGGACAGACCCGAGAGGACAGACCCGAGAGGACAGACCCGAGAGGACAGACCCGAGAGGACAGACCAGAGAGGACAGACCCGAGAGGACAGACCAGAGAGGACAGACCCGAGAGGACAGACCCGAGAGGACAGACCGAGAGGACAGACCCTAGAGGACAGACCCGAGAGGACAGACCCTAGAGGACAGACCCGAGAGGACAGACCCGAGAGGACAGACCGAGAGGACAGACCCGAGAGGACAGACCCAAGAGGACAGACCGAGAAGACAGACCCGAGAGGACAGACCGAGAGGACAGACCCGAGAGGACAGACCCGAGCTGACAGACCCGAGCTGACAGACCCGAGAGGACAGACCCGAGAGGACAGACCCTAGAGGACAGACCCGAGAGGACAGACCCGAGAGGACAGACCCGAGAGGACAGACCGAGAGGACAGACCCGAGAGGACAGACCCGAGAGGACAGACCCGAGAGGACAGACCGAGAGGACAGACCCGAGAGGACAGACCCGAGAGGACAGACCCGAGCTGACAGACCCGAGAGGACAGACCCGAGAGGACAGACCCGAGAGGACAGACCCGAGAGGACAGACCGAGAGGACAGACCCGAGAGGACAGACCCGAGAGGACAGACCCGAGCTGACAGACCAGAGAGGACAGACCGAGAGGACAGACCCGAGCTGACAGACCCGAGAGCACAGACCGAGAGGACATCCCCGAGAGGACAGACCCGAGAGGACAGACCCGAGAGGACAGAACCGAGAGGACAGACCCGAGAGCACAGACCGAGAGGACATCCCCGAGAGGACAGACCCGAGAGGACAGACCCGAGAGGACAGACCCGAGAGGACAGACCCGAGAGGACAGACCAGAGAGGACAGACCC